>NC_044498.1:46168535-46321035 GCF_902362185.1 Chanos chanos | reverse complement strand
AAGATATCTGACGAAAGTTGTTTGCGGCAGTGACGGTCCTTAACAGCTTTTTCCAAACAGTCTTTGAGATGTTGATGAAGTCACTAAGACTGGTACAGCTAATTCAAGACTGGCCAATCCCCTACATCTGCCTCTTTTAGATTTGGGATCAGTTTCGAACTGAACTGAACTGAATTCAGAATTAAGTTCATTCCAATCCAGTTCTCTGAAGTTAAATTGGAATTTGAACTGACGCCAGTCCAGAGGATGTGGAAGTGAAATTACAGCAAAGAGAATTAAATCCAAAATTCCACAACCTAAAGAGGAGTGACCAGGAATTACCAAATATAGAAATTACTTAAATAATGGGGCATCAACTGAGATTCAGTTAATAAGTTTTAATTCAGCATGTTCAGACTGTTTCATGCAGAGTTACTTTTCAAAAGTCTCAATATTATAGAAAGCACATGTTTTCAAAATATCTTACATTAGTAGTGAATTATTTGGTTGACTTTGAGTGGCTTTCGGGAAACTTCATCAAAATATTTTTGAACAGCCATTTTCCACCGAAATATTCAGATTAGCCAGACTGTATTGAGAGTTAGCGATCTGTGCTAGCCGTAAATCTCGGTTTTAGTTTCCTATAGTCACAACTCGATACCAGTTCTATTTCCTCACTGTTGTTGTTTTTTTTTTTTTTCTTATTCCAAATCAAATTGAAATTCTTGAATCAGAGCACTTGCGTAGGAACTGATTATTGACCTATAATCATCTGATCCAGGGTGAGTAAAGTTCAGGGTCACAACATTTTGTCATGATGACGGTGAATCAGCCAGCGGTAACAAGATAGCAGGTGATAGCAGCTCCGTTATTAAGGTTGGAAGTTATGTTGGCATGATCACTCACGGCAGCGTGTTTGTCAGTAAGCTCCTGGTTGGCTGTTGATCACAGACATCTGCCAGCCCACAAAATGCTAAGGTCATGGTTCTGGTTCTCTATCTCCCTATCTCCCTCAGCATCTCTCTTTCCTTCTCTTGCTCTCTGCAGAGATCTCAAACTGGATAACATTCTGTTGGATGCGGAGGGTCACTGTAAGTTGGCTGACTTTGGAATGTGTAAGGAGGGCATTTTGGACGGTATCACCACAACCACTTTCTGTGGCACACCAGACTACATCGCCCCCGAGGTACGACGCCCTCTCACACACACACACACACACACACACACACACACACACACAAACAAGATTTTCCCAACATCTAAGAGTCCTTCTGAAAAAGAAGGTGGTAATAACAGTGTAGTGGTAAATCCACTGCGCTTACAGATGAAGAGAACATTTTTTTTTCCACAGTTCACATTCTTTAATTCCTCATTAATTCAGGTTTTTTTTTTTTTCAAAACATTTACAAATGCTATAGGACCTTTCCAAGGCCTAGGGCGTACATGTTACAAAGCATGCACGTTTTTACGGAAAGCCACAAAAATGTATATTTAATAATAATAAAAAAAACCCACTTAACTGGTTATTTCAGAGTAAGAATTATTTACCATTCTTCAAAATACATGCATACAATGCCCCAAATCCTCAGGATACACAATATTACATTAGATCAAAGATATATAACGACATGAAATATATATATATATAAAACGAACACATTTACATTTCCCCTCTCTCTCTCTCTCTCTCTGTCCCTCTCTCTCTCTGTCTCTCTCTCTCTCTGTCCCTCTCTCTCTCTCTCTCTCTGTCTCTCTCTCTGTCCCTCTCTCTCTCTCTGTCCCTCTCTCTCTCTCTCTCTCTCTGTCTCTCTCTCTGTCTCTCTCTCTCTCTGTCTCTCTCTCTCTCTGTCCCTCTCTCTCTCTCTCCCTCTGCGTTCTCAGATCCTTCAGGAGCTGGAGTACGGTCCGTCAGTGGACTGGTGGGCCCTGGGCGTTCTGATGTACGAGATGATGGCGGGACAGCCTCCGTTTGAGGCAGACAATGAAGACGACCTGTTTGAGTCCATTCTCCATGACGACGTGCTGTACCCGGTCTGGCTCAGCAAAGAGGCCGTCAGCATCCTCAAAGCCGTGCGTTTCTACAGTCTAGATCTCCCTTTGTTCGTTAATTTCACATTCTTCTTCTTTACTTCATTTCCTACCCTTTTTTTTTTTTCTCTCTTGTACCCAACTGTTCTCCTTTCCAAGTCTTCTGCCCCCTGTCTGTTTGGTGTTAATCAGTGTATGTGTGTATATTTCTTCTACTCTTTCTGCTGACCCCCCCCCCCGTTTCTTTTCCTTCTTCCATTCCTCCTTTTTTTTCTCCCTCTATCCATCACAATTCTGCTGTGCCCTTTTATCCACCTCTTGTTTTTCCTGTCACCCATTCTCTCTCTTTCATGTTTTCTTTCTTACATTCTCTCTCTCTTTCTCTCTCTCTCTCTCTCTTTCTCTTTCTCTCTCTCTGTCTCTCTCTCTCTCTCTCTCTGTAAGTTGTGATTAGTTAAGCAGAGAATTTGGCAAGAACTCAGAATACCCTATTGGCTGATAGAGAGAGAGCGAGAGAGAGAGAGAGAGAGAGAGCAGTAGGCCTGGGAGAAATTACACTTCTATTACACTTCTTGTGGGAAAAGAACAGATTGTTTGTGTTCTCTGCTGGGTTTTTGGGTTGTGTAATCTCGCAGAGCTCAATTTAAGGAGCTTGACCCCATGTAGCATGAGCTCTTCCTTCTCTTAAGCCATGATCAGTGGTGTGTGTGTGTGTATGAAAATGTGTATTTTTTGAAAGAAAGACTGATCTCGCTTTGTTCAGAGCTGATATCCATATTAGTTTATATATGTCACGTGTCCTGCTGTCTTTGTTTTTGAAGTCTTTTTTTTCCTTCGTGGTGTGTATGTGTGTGTTTGCGTGTGTGTGTGTGTGTGTGTGTGCTTGTGTGTGTGTGTTTGTGTGTGTGTGTCCTCTCTGCTCCTCTCTGTGTGCCTTTTTTCCATCACATGTTCAGCATTTACTTTGGCTGTTCCTGACCCATTTGCAAAGCCTTGTGGGAAAGCCAGCGTGTTTGTCTTGGATCGCGCCGTGTCACACTGTGCTCCGTCTCACTGGCACTGTGGTCAACTGTATGGTCACCCTAGGTCATCTTTTTATAGGCAGAAAAAAAATAGCACCTAATTCCTCCGTAACACCTCACTGAAGATTACAAACCATCAAAACACTGACTGGACCACTGTTCACATTTGTCCAGCTGTACCCGATCTCAAACCGAAGTCCTCATTAGAGAAACGGTGACCAGTAAAAGTTCATGTTCTCGTCTTCAACTTTCTCGTCCTCTCTCTCAGTGTCTCTTTATTTTCTAATTCTTTCTGCATTTTTCTTTTTCTTTTTTTTTTTTTGTGCCCTGCAGTTCATGACCAAGAGTCCCAACAAGCGGCTAGGCTGTGTGGTGTCCCAGGGCCTGGAGGAGGCCATTAAAGTCCACCCCTTCTTTAAAGAGATCGACTGGGTTCTTCTGGAGCAGAGAAAAATCAAGCCACCGTTCAAACCGCGCATTGTGAGTAGTCTCTGTGTGTGTGTTTGTGGGTTGCTATTTTTATTTATTTTTTTTATGTGTGTGTGTGTGTGTGTGTGTGTGTGCGCGTGTGTGTTTTTGTGTGTCCCTGTTGACAGCCTAACCACAGATGGGAAGCGAGACTGTATAAAACACAGTTTTATCAGCGGTTCTTACAGTAGCTGGGTTCCCAGGCCAAGTTCTTCCACATGTTTGTGTAACACTCAGCCTTTTGGCAGCATGAACACTGGGTTTCTGAGATATGTCGAAGGGTTTTTTTTTTTGCACATCAGAGACGGGAGTGTGTCGAGCTGTCAGGTAGAGACACTGAGCCTGGCTACTCTGAGTGTGTGGAATGCCTCTTAGAGTGTGTGTGAAGGGGGCCTGTCTGTCCAACCAATTCTCATGCCAACAAAGTGGAATGAGTCCCTCTGAGAGAGAGAGACAGAGAGAGAGTGAGAGAGACAGAGAGAGTACATGTATCAGTAATGACTTAAGAGTAGTAATTAACATACAAAAACTGTCAGCTTGTGATGGAGCAGGTTGATAAGAATCTAAAAGGTCCATTATTGGCCGCTGATGGACATAGTGTAATAATAATCAAGCAAATTTGATAGTCAGTCAGTTATTGCTGTCGGCCTGTTATGGTATCTGTTACTTATGGAAGTATACATTTAGTTGATGTGTTTATTCAGTTACGAGATTCTGTACCATTGTTTGTCAGGGGGTCTGGTTCTGAATTTCTCTCTGTATTAAAGTTTTCTACATTTACATCTGTTGTTTTTTTTTTGTCAGGTTATATGTATAGTTTACATCAGCAAAGTGAGCAGTTGCATGATACAGTCATTTTCGCGTGAAAAATGATGTTTGACTTGTGTTTATGAGGGGAAAAAAGGCTTAAACCTTCATATTGCTCTTGTCTCATGCAGAAAACCAAAAGGGATGTGAACAACTTTGACCAGGACTTCACGCGGGAGGAGCCAGTGCTCACTCCTGTGGAAGACGCCATCATCAAACAGATCAACCAGGAGGAGTTTAAGGGCTTCTCCTACTTTGGCGAGGAGACATCGTCCTAAAACTACAATCCCCAAACTACAACTTCCATTCTCTATCTCCCACTCTTCCAGCACAAGACACCTGCAGTTGCACACCCAGCTGTAAACGCCCACCGACAGCCCCTTCAACCCTCACACACACTCCCGCGCCCACACACACGCACACACACACACATGCAAAACCACACAAACACGCACTCACGCACACAAACACTTCATGACTATTTGCTTGAGACCATGGAGAGTGTAGCACTCTAAATCTTTTCAAAAGCAGTGAAATGCATTTGTATTCCGTGACTGTTCAACCCTTGTATCTGTCAGGTCCTGTTTCGTCCATTAGAGCGGACAGTCGTAGAGAAGATCCGTGTTCATGGCTGGACTGGCTAACTCAGCCTTTTACCCTCTAAGAACCTCTCTGTTCAACAGCAGGCAACGGCTACCACCATCAAGTCCAGCGGAGCTATCAGGAGCTTCTAGAACTTTCTCTGAGCAGCGGTCCACCAATTTTGGAGCAACCAACTGGACACTGATGACTCAACCAAGACACTATTGATAGCCTGGCAAATCAGACAGATAAAGACATTGTCGAAAGAAAAAACACGTTGGAGAATAACTGCTCAAAACCTAGAGAGGTTCGTCCTGGTCTACAGCTTGGCACTGATAAAATGGTTGTTATATGGGGTCTCACAATCCTCAACACTACACAACGCTATTGTGTCTCCCACCCAGGTTCCTTAGGGAACAGATGATGAATCTGCGCCTGTAGTCGATGCTTGTTCTAGCCCCTCTCTCCATATTGGAAAGCAGAAACCAAATGTAAAGAACCAATGATTGTACTGATAAAATAATGACCAAAAGACAGAATATGGGTAAAGGAAGGGCACCATCTGGATTTATTAATACTGACGAAAAAGTGTGAGGATAAATATTAGCCAGAGAACGTCATTGTCATAGATACTGAATATGATTCATATTCATATGTATAAAATACAAACTGCCTTTTTTTGTGAGTTTTGTGTCCATGCAGTTACCATTTGAAACCAATGTTAACATTGCTCAACCCATGTAATCTAACACGCATTGTTTGTCTTTGTTTTGGTTTGTTTTTGTGTGTGTGTGTGTGTGTGTGTGTGTGTGTGTGTGTTAGTCTGTGTGCGTGAGTGTGTATGTTGTGAATAACTGTCATTTCATAAGAAGTGCCCTCAGTAGGTTTGTAGTTCCATTGAGAAAATTGAGATTTTTTTTTTTTTTTAATAATAGGACTGGATTAGCAACTTGTTGCTTTGCTGCTGAAATCACAGCTGTGCGACTAGATTGACTTTATAGTGGGTGGGCAAAAAGCAGTACCTACCCATTTCCTTCACCATTTACAGACAACTTGTATATTAGCCTGTGAACTCCTTTTGAAAATAGAGGTTATCACCTACTGCATGACCATGCATATGATATTACTGTGTATTACTAAGATATGAGAAAATGTTACAATGTCCATGTGCAATATTCTGTGTTTGTATGTTTTGTCCTCTTTTCTGGTGCGATTGGTTCTTCTTTTTTAGTTTTCGTTTTTGTTTTTGTTTTTCTCTTGCCCTTTGGTCCTCGCTGCTGATATTTTTCATATGGTTTTTATGCATGGCTTTTTTTCTTTTTTTTTTTTTTGAGTTGCGTGAATTCTCCATCTGGTGGCCATGCCAACGTGTGAAATCCACTAACTTTCCACTATTCCAATGCAACTTCAGTTCCATGATAACTGCTATCTTTTGGAAATCTGGAATGTATATCTGCGAGATTCCAAACCTTTGAAAATGACCATTTGTGTACATTTCATGTTAAAGTTCCATTAAGAAGCCAGTGAAACATTATTATAAGTCTGAATTCACGTAACAACTGATATGACAAGAAACCATAAGAAAAGTCTCAGTATATCCAGTATTTAGTAAAACGTTATCTTAAGGAAGTGTATAAAAATTGGATCAGAGGGGATTAAAAACGTTCATAAAGCTTTGACAATCAGTATTTCACATTTTTTTTCATGAAGCAAAGAAACGTTTGGGTAAAAAAAAAAAAAAAAAAAAAAAAAGGAATATATGGAATTGACCATAGAACTAAAGTGTAAGTTCCCAAATAGACAATATATCTGTGTAGTAATCACTTGCTGCAGAGTTCAGAGTCTGTTTGAAGAATTTCTTTGCCAAATGTCTCGTGTGATTTGTTTTGTGGATCACAGATGCAGCATTCCTGTACATCCCCCTGTCCACGCTGGCATGTATGTTGCGGTTATTTTCGTTGTCACATTTTCACGGCGATGCCGTTTTTGACTCTTCTCCTGTTTTGGTCCTAAACGAACCGGGACATCTTCCAATGATAGAACCTATGCTCTCTGGTCTCCATGCTAAACTGTCTCCAGCTTTACCCTGTCTCTTTAATGGTTGTTTTTTATTTCATGAGAAACAGAAATGAACAGAAATTTCCATGAGTTTTGTAAGGTGAAAAACTACTCCGTATAGGAACCACAGTAGATGTGTTGTTAACATTGCCATGTTAAAACAAAGTAAAAAAAAATATATATACATGACTGAAGAAGTACCTCTTAAATTAAAAGCAAAAATGCCTCTGGTTGACTATTAGCTGTATGTACATACAGAGGTAAAATACATTCATGTAAGTTACATGTATTATATCACTGTACGTATCGTGCGTGTGTGTGCGTGTGTGTGTGTGTGTGTCTGTCTGAGTGTATGTTTGTGTACATGTGTATGCACACACCTGTGTGTGTGTGTGTGTGTGTGTGTGTGTGTGTGTGTATTTTATTTCATTTTTGTATGGTGAAGCTGTATGTTGTATGTACAGTATGTCAGAAGACTGATCATAGGAATTATTGTCTTTGTTATTTGTTCATGTCATGTCATTGTAAGCATTTTACTGTGTGCCAAATGTACTGTAGTCAAAGGATGTGAATGTGCATTGTTTGTTTTCAACCTATTAAATAAGGTGATCGTGAAAATAAATGCTGTGCTTTCATTTATAAAGACTATCCAAATGTAGAAAGCATATACCGAAACAATACGTATAAAAAAGTTAATCAGCAGCTGTCTTCTGGAAACATGTTTCAGGTGCATTTTTTCATCCCATAGTATAAATTCATTAGTCATTTACATTGCCCTGTCATATGGTATAACGAACTAACTTGTGACAATATTTTTCACTCCTGTGTTGACAGATTTGGTAAATCTGATGTAAAAAATACACATCAAAGGATGGGTTATTGTTCAACACCTTCGTAACAAAGGGTGTTCACTGTTAACGTGTGTCAAAAATGTAACTGGTTGATAAATAGTAGGACATTCATTTTAAATCTGATAGTGTTTGTAGTGATAAATTTAGAGGTCGATTTCTTGAAAAAGAGGTGTACATGAAATACTTGTAATAAGTTGTCAACATTTGAACACATTTGGTCACCAAATCATTAAAAAGTATCACAGTGAAACATCAAATATGTTGAGGTACAGAGTTCAAGCATGAGCAAAATAAAAATTTACCAAATTGTGCCAGTCCACATTAAAAGGCACCTGTAAAAAGAAAAAAAAAGTGATGTCTCTGTGATATGACAGATCATTTTGATTGTACCACTCGAGACTATTGGCGACACTACATGATTTTTCAAATAAATTCATGAATCTTTCGCTTGGACACATTTTTGCAACTTTTTTTTTTTTTTACCATTTTGCCACTGATAGTTGTACCTTTTTGGAAAACTGCACCAATCTTGCGTCTTAAAATGTGAAAACATACTTTTTGGCAACTTAATGAACTTCCTCCTTTATCAAAGATACCTTTAGGTTGTTAGTTGTAGGATTCTATCATATTTCATGATTTAAGTTAGGTCATATGATATTAAATGTATTTTATGTCAGTTACACTGCCTGACATAAAGAGATTTAAAGTGATCCAAAGAGTCCAAGACTTAAAAACGTATTTTTTTACTATTTTATGTGGAAATGAAACATAAAATTGTGCAAGATTATTTGTTTGAATATTTAATAAAGACAATTCCCTGCTGTTCTTTGTTCACACTATTCTTTGAAGTTAAGCTCAGATAGCCACACTGGCCTGACATTTCTTGAAAATTCCACAAACAAATGGGTAATAACTAAACCTTTTACTCTGACATAATTATTATAGTATCAGCATCAGAGAGAGAGAGACACAAGCTCAAGGTCAAAAGTACACATTTTTGCAAGTCCATGTGAATAAATTGCTACATGGTGAAGTAGAACTCCGAGGGGGTAATAGTTTTCTTACATAAGTCCAGGCTTTATGTCACTAGTAAAAAGATGAAGATGGATTATAAGGATATAGAAAAGGGGTTGTTCAGTGTCTGTTCTCCAGCTATAAACTTGATGTTTTGGGGTTTTGGCTCAGCATCAGACACTCTCTTACATGCAAAAAATACTTAATCCTTTGGAAAAAAAAAAAAAAAGTTTGCATGATGGTGCCATGGACTGAAGGAGTGAGGTTAACCAGCCCAGGCATGTCTTAGATATGAATGTCGTTGTATAACATCAAAATGGGACACAGTGTCTTAAACTAACCCTCAGATGACTTTTCTTGTTTCAGGTGCTGATGACGGGTTGCAGTATGGGACATGTAGGGAACATGAAAATTTATTGAAAGGTTAGAAATGCGTGTCAGCTCGTTGAGCGAGACCTCCAATTGCAAAAAGACGGTATTTTATTTTGAGCCAAGTTTAAATGATTCTAACCATGGAATAAGAACGCTGAATAGCTGATCCAAAGTCAGTTTGTAGGCCTATGGATGGAGAGGCGGAGCAAAGGAAGAGATGAGGGGAGTTTCCTGACAGTGAACAAACCAATCCCGACGCTCTGATTGATTGAGCTGCTGTCAACAAGCGTCCTGAGCTTCCAAGTGATTGTGCGGCATTAAGTTACTTCAGATAGCTTTGGCAAACGAGGAAACTTTGACAGGAGAGCCATTTTTTTGCCTATCGGCGTGCCTTTTAACTCGGATATTACTTGCGTTTGATTTGTTGAGAGGCTGTACGATCCTTGGCAGTGTTCTAAGACTGTACGGCCTTATACAAACCAGAGAAGTGATTGGACTTGTTTTATTAACTGCAAAGAAGAGGGATTTTTTCACTGTATTTTGACTATGTTCGCAGATCCGTGATAACACTTAGTCGAATCTTTGAAATTACCGTAGCCGAGCAGGATTTGAACTTCTGGACATTACGAGAGTGCCAACTGATTTTTGCCGTCAAAATGACTGCTGAAAAGGAAAAGAAAAGGTAGGCTGAATGTGCTTTGAAAAGCCAGTACGTATAGGCTATAGTGTGGTTTGTGGATACAGTTTATTAAACACGTTGTTAATCTTTTTAGAATGCTCATTTATGTTTTCATAGTGTCCGAAACAAGTCAGGTGTGTCTTTCTCAAAGCTGAAATTATGGGACAGTATTCGCGAGTGGCGCAGCGAGGCGCGTGTAAAGTTTATTTATCATGGTAAATTTCAAATGACAGGTTATAAGCACACAAACGCAGGAATTGCGCAGAAATAATATGGATTTGTCGAGAACCGTCCCCTGTCCAACAGAGACAGAACAGAATTGACAGTTGCGCCGTTGTTCCGAACAGCTCTTCCGAAAGCACAGATTCCTACTGGAGGCTATTTCTGATTAAAGCGATAGACATTTTAATAGAGACAAAAATTTGTAATATTTTTCTGTCATAATTACGCTACGTTTTTAGTAACATGTCATACATCTTGAGAAATAAGTGTACAAACTGTTGTGATATTGGGTCATTTGTTTAATTTTAAAACAACAGATTTGAGAACCGCTCAGCCATAGCCTACAGTTTCAGTATAATTCTCTGTAACTTGACAGACAAGGTAGTTTACAAGTGTCACAAGTTTAGGTAGTTGAGAAACAGAAGCCAGTCGTTGATGCTTTTTATATATTATTCCCGCAGAATAAAACAGAGAAAAGAGTAAACGCTCTGTTACCATGTATACTGAAACTTCACGGGACCGTTCACAGGACCAAGTGCAAAGACATTCTTTACAGCATCCAGAGGAAAAAATGTAAAAAAATGTTATGATTACAAGAATGTTATAGCGCCCAAACACTCAGACTTTGTATCCAGCTTAGAAGAACAACATCATCCACGTTTCTAATATTTTTTCGCGCAGAGTAAAAGTCACCGTATGCAATCTCTCACCTGTTTCAGAAGTAGCCTACCTGTTGAGTCAGTATTCGCGAAAAAATGCTATGAACATAACAGAACAGTCCGATATTGTAATCTGAATCCGTTTCTTAAGTTAAATAGAGTAAAGTTTAGGGGGAATAATACGCGACTTTTGGGTTGGTCTAATTTACATGAGACTAATAGGGGAGTAGGCTATCAAATGCGAACGATTGCTATAGGCTACGTGAACCTCATACTCCAAACCTTAAAATTACGGAGAGAAAATATGTCAAAAGACTGGTCATCTTCTACAGCATTCTACAATATGATGACTAACCTGTGATTCTCACAGCCATTACGATTTTATGAGTGTCTTAATCTCTCTTGTGTTGAAACCAGAGGACTTGGTGATATAGGCGATGTTCATCCAGCCTCCTACACTTGTCAGTATAATTTTTTTTATTGTAGACAGTGTTCGCAGCATTGACTATGTATAAGACTAATTGTTTTTATAATGCCAAAGTATTTTTTTTCTTGCTAGATAGATTTATACTAATGATGTGCTGTGCTTTAACATGATCTGTTTTCATGTAATTGTAGAACACTGATACTGTTTGATACTTACGGTTTGATTGGCTCTGTCAAAAAAGTCCTCTTACAATAGTAATTTGTCCAAACCAAACTTATCAAACAAGATCCACCATGAAATGAATTCTGTTTTAATGTTTGTTTTAGGTATTATATCCAAGTGGCCAGGCAGAATGTTTTTATATGAAAGCTTTTGGGGTGTTTCCAAGTGTTGGAAAAACATTTGTGTCTTCAGTGATCTCTTCAGAACTGTGTGTGTGCGTGTGCGTGTGTGTGTGCGTGTGTGTGTGTGTGTGTGTGCGTGTGTGACTATGCGTATGAGAGAGTGCCTACCAGTCTGCCGCTGTCTCGTGACAAATCTTCCCTAACAAGCTTTCTGCACCATTATCAGATCAGAATCATAAGCAAACAGAGCAAAAACAAACACTGGTATTAAGACTTAAACGAGGAGAATGTATCTTTAGCATCAGGATATTGCAAACCAAAGGAGATTCTGTAACTGCCAAACTTTTTCCTTCAGGGAACAAGCCTGTTCTCCTGGCCACCTCCCGCAACTGTGAGCTTACGCTCGAGACAATGCGGCCATCTTAGAACGTCAGCGTGACCAGTCAAGCTAAGGATGCAAAGGAAATATGCCTGAGGTGTTTGTGTGGGTGCTTGTGTTTAAATATAGAAGGTTCATTGTGTTTGTATCTGACTTCATTATGTTACGCTCTTTTCAACTTTATTTATATTTGCAGTGTTGTCTTGTTTATAAGGAAACTCATTTTGCAGGGTCCGTAATGTTATGTTTAGGTGACTTTGTCCCGCTGTTTACTGCAACAGGCTCCTCTCGCCCACTTTTTGACTTTTCCAATCTCAGTGTGTCATTCAGGGAATTCTTCTCCTGGACATGAGCAAGTTGGTCAGAGAGATGGAAATAAGAGCTGCAGCCCAGTCTGCGAGAGAGACCAGATAGTATTTGAGAAGAATTTGTTCCAGTCACCGAACGTAAAGCGCATGTTGGCCCCTTCAGCACGTCCGTCTCCGAAAGGCGGGTGTTTTCTGGCTCTGGTCCGCGCGGCGGGTCGTATTTTGCATTGCCAGTAGTTTTATCATCACAATGACGCGGGCCTATTTGTCTCTAGTGACTCACAGTCTTTTTTTTTTTTTTTTTAATAATTAATTTTAATTGTGACAGTCAGGTCGTTACGTCATCTCGCATTGTCTGGAATCCCTTTCTTTGTGTAGTATGTTCCGTGACAAAGTTTTGAGAGACTGCGAAAGGGGTTCATTTATTCTGAAAAAAAAAAAAAAAAAAAAAAAGCCTTAGTCTGTTCTCCGGCCCTGTCAACTCAGCTCTTCAGCTCCGTTCCTCATCATGCCCCTGGCACAGCGCCTGCCTTTGTCTCTGCTGGCTGGACCAGGGCAGTATATCCCAACATCGGGCAAACTGGCACATACCCCCTTACTGACAGCCACGCAGGTCAAGTGGAGGCGGGCGGCCTTCACTGTCTTGTCCCTTGTGTGTCGGAATATCAGGTATTTTTTGAGCTCCCCCGGCATTAGCGCGTTCAATCATTCACTGAGAAAAGAGTGAGTGACCTACTTCTGTGAACTTTGTCAGACATTGTTTTGTAATGCGGACGGCTGACATATACGGACCGAGTATAGAGCTTTAAAAACATTTTTAGCCTTCGGGTTATGAATTATGACCAACCAAATATTTGTCTGTAAATATTCATATAGAGTCAACATATTGTAAGCGGGCAAAATGCACAAATAGCATTATTGAATAAATATGGATAAAAGGATAACAACAAAAATAACTCAATTAAACCAGTATAATCATGCCTATAATAACATGCCTGTATTTGTCCTTTCAAGTCTCTTGTTACCAAGTAATTATCATAATATTCATAAATGTCTTTTTAAATGTTTTGTATATACACGCTGACACACACAGACACATGCACAGACACATGCACGCACGCGCACACACACACACACCCCACATTTAAAACAAAGTGTAATTATAATAAATGATCCATATAAAGTTGAAGTTCTAGCAGCACGCAGAGCAGGTTTGTGGAAGGCTTCCATGTTGAGTTTCTGACCCTTGGCTCAGCTAATTGAGTAAAAGATTAAAAGATAAGAGAATGTGCTGAATGGCTGGAATAGAGGCAGTCTCTCCTGGCCCTGTGGCAGGTGCTACCATTCAGAGCAGAAAGAGCACCGACTGGCTGAAGTACCAAGACTCTTACAAACTCAACAGATACAACTGTAACCATTTCATAGCCTTCTTTACAGACACAGCGCACAGGCACACACACACATGCACACACACACACACACACGCACACACACACACACACACACTGTAACGATGATTTGCCAGAAAGACAAGACAAAGTTCAGGTTACACTCACACACAGTGTACGTTTCACTGATTTAACTTTCACACAGAGGTCTCTCATGCAAATTCAGTGCCGTTGCCTTTTCTCTTTGTGTGGATGTGATGTTTCTGATGGACAGTGTGTAATGGGCCTCTGTGACCGTGTGAGATTTCTAGAGGGAAAGACATAGTACTTGACTTCAGTGGAGAGACAGAAAGCGCCTTTCCCAGCTGTAGGACGTGTCTTAACAGAACTATGGAGTTTATTGTGACAGGATCTCTGGAGAGGCTTCTAAATGTAGGGCTCCACTTCCCCACCCTGAACTAACAGCAGGGATGCAACACAAAGCCCTCAGTCTGGGAACACACTCCTCTCTCTCTCTCTCTCTCTCTCTCTCTTTCTCTTCAGGGTGTGTTGGTCTTGACCAGAACCTCTTCAGGGTGTGTTGGTCTTTTCTTCGCCTCTCTCAGAACTCTGTCTCCTGGTACTTCCTGTTAACCAGCTTCTCGCTTCCTCCATCGTCTTCATGCTTTGACTACAATCTCATTCATCAATGTCAGCTGCTCTGAGACCATCTTTCATTCGACAACCCAAGACCTCTTTTCATTAGTGGCTTACCTCATGTCTCTTATGATATCACTAACGCGGAGTCCTTTTTTTTTTTTTTAACTCTGCAAATTCTTAATCTGCATCGAAAACTGATCCGAAGCTCAAAGTGATCTCACTCATGTTCACGGTATATGTAGAGCTGAACTGGCTATCAGGTGTCATAAAAAAATTGCTCAATATTGATGTGGTTGGAATTCTATACTCTTTCCCGTAGACTCCTGTTTCTCCATCCTCAGTTTTCATTTTCGCTTTCGTCACAATTTCACATGTCACCTAGTTAAAAAAAATGTCTGAGGACATTTTCAGTGCGTTTTAGAAAAGAAAGTATATGGCTGTCTTGTAAAATGACTCTCTCCTTCAGTCTAGATCAGCTGTGAAATAGCTGTGTGTACACAGCACATTCATTAGTGTTAAATTACAGTGTTCATTGTCCCATACTCACTGAAGTGGAGCAATATTAACACTATCAGTGTTAAATTAGCCCTGGAGAATTTCCTGCTTATTACCAGCAAATCCCACTTCTGCCCGATACGGACTCATCATTATGAGAGTAAAATCTTTTCAGTAATTGGTAAGCTACGATTATGGCTACAATTACAAACCACTTACTTACTCAGTTATGAAAATGGATTTGATTGAGAAAACTCTGGAGGCTGTTCGGGCTAAGGTGGGGGTGCGGCGATGAGTGAGCACCGGCCGGGGGGGGGGGGTGGTGGTGGTTTTTTTTGTGTGTTAATGGGACAGAGCCATGTTTCATGTCCTTTACCAAACCATATCAGAATCATCAACCATCTCCTGCATCTTTATTCCCATGATTGAGAGGAGCACACTGGCGCTGTTTGTTTGGCTGTATGCAGGAACTCAATGTTCCAAGGGATCAGAGATTAGCCTGGGGCTGCATTGTTCGTTGTTTGTGTTTAGCGAGATGCCAAAGCGACAGGAAAACAGCCTCTAAACAAGAAAAGGTGGAAGAAAAAGGGAGGAGGCATCATTTCATCAACACTAAACGCGCCTGAAAATTGTTCATCCCGGCAAATTTGCGGGGCGACGAGAAGCGTTCACCGATGGGTTTTTTTTTGACCAAATGTAGAGTGGTTTGATGTAGATAAAGTAAGCCGAGCCGTTTGTCGTATGTGCCTCGCGGCGAAAAGATGTTCCTCTGCTGTCCGTTACTTTTTTTTTTTTTTTGAGTTTATTCAAATCGAAGCTTGTGGTTGAACCCGGACATTATCCGGAACCTAGATAAGATTCATGACGATGAACGGAAACTTAGCGTCTGTACTTTACATATGTTAGGTTTGCCTCTCTGAGTTGAGGTGAGAAACAGGTAAAGACAGAAGAAGAAAAGGAGGGAGAGAGAGAGAGAGAGAGAGAGAGAGAGCAAGAGAGAGATGACAGAGGTTGAAAGAGTTCAATTTATTTGCCATTTGAACTGCATGACTCCTGAAGTGCAGCTTTAAAAAACCAACCAAAAAAAAAAAAGACCCTAAAAAAAAGTAGCGGAGGGGAAAAAACCCCCTAAAGCACATGAGGCAAGTTAAAAACAGCCATCAAGATGAGGTGAGAAAGGACAAATGACAAAAAAGGCTGTAGTTCATGCGTACGACTGGCCAATTTCTTTTGTGTCATTTGCCTGTTTTGAGCACGCACTTGCATATATTACTGGGGAAACATGGAAAGTGTCTCTGCTTTGTCTTTGCGACAGCCCAGTAGGTGCGTCCCCTATAGCCGTTCATTTTGTTCACAATCACTGATGGCCCGAGGGTCATTTATAACGTCTGGCGGTTCTGTTTCCCAAAGCATGGCACTGCTTGTTATGAAAATAGCCATGTGACCCGACAGAGAACGGCTGTTTAAAAAAAAAAAAAAAGGAAAGAAAGAAAGAGAGAAAGAAAAAAGCGGTCACCCTCCAGAGACAAATTCTCACCCAAGGCAATGCAGGAACACATTTACCTCACTGACAATGTGATTAAAAAGGAGAGGGGTAATAGATAGGGGTATTATAACCAATTAGTTAGCCAGTGAAAGATGGAGCTTAGCCGAGGTTTAATGCTACAGTGTGTGCGTGTGTGTTATGGTAATTGTTCCTTTTTGCAGAGCCAGCTTAGCTCGAACATTTTCAGAATTTATGAGTGTTTTTAGACGTCGTGAACTCTCCCTTTTGATATATCTGACTTGAAACGTGATCCAGCCAGGTGTCCCGTGTGACAGAGTGACCAACAGCAGCAGTGACATTTAGCGCGGAGCCCGGTGTTTCTGTTCTTCCCCTGGTACTGACCTTTGATGCATGTAGATTGATAACATGCAAAGATTCTCTTTAGACCATTCTCATAAATTGATGTACGAAACGCTATGTCTGGTATGCGTTCTGAACGGCCTTCTCATCTGACAGGAGCCATCTTCTGCGGTCATAGCTAATTTGATCCTAACCTGTGTGAAGGGCCTAGGATTCAGACAAGTGTTTTTGTAATGAATCATATTGTACTTTTGCACGCTCCGGTTCAAATCGAGGCCTTTCCTGACACACAAAGGAAAGAGCTCAGCATTCCGAGCTTTGCCGCATCTTGCGTGTCACGATTCGGGCAAGCAAGTTTGGAGCTGTTGGACTATCCCAGGTATCTGAGTCCCAAAAAATGCTGGTGAACAGACAAAAAAAAAAGAAAAAGAAAAAAAAAACCCAACCCACATATTAAAGCCTGAGCGGTCGACGATGTAAATACGTGTACTCAGGGTAAATACGACTTTATCAATGATACTTCATCCACTGGAGTATTACATCACTCCCTGGCAAAGTGTTAAACCCTTATTTTCTGACACCTTTCCTCGATAGACCTCAGACGAAAGAATTTTTTTCGACGCAATGGCTCTAAAACCTTGTCATTTTGAATCTGCGACGTGTGTTAACGGTAATGCGAAGAGTTAATAGTTTTATTCACGGGGAGTCCTATTAAGTACTTTATTTAGTTGCTTCTCTGAAGGTTAGTGGTGTGTTCCAGAGAGGATTTCATCTAGTTCATGACTGGAATGGCATGGGGGGGAGGGGGGGGAGGGGGTGTTCACAGGACTTTTTTTAGGGGCCCTGTGGACTTTGGCTGACCTTTAGGGTAGCTGTAAGACCATGCATTATCATGTGCACATTTAAATGTCGTGGAAGTGCTCGGTCCGTGTGTTGCATTTTCCTTCAAGTGTGTCTGTGCTACTGAAAGTCATTATCTGTCAGGGTTGTAGTCAAATACATTCTTTGTGCTGGAGGGCAGAGCTGCCTCTTTTGTCTACCTGTTTGATGGATATTAAATTGATTGACTAGGTCGAAGTTCAAGTCATGTGAAATGGCACTTTCGGGATTGCTTCAAATACTTTTTAAAGCTCCATTTCAACTTATACACCATGACTCCAAGAGGCTCCATAGCTCATTAGTCAAAGTCGCATAGCAAGCATTTCGTTATGACATGTTGACATATTTCACTCTAGTATAAGATTCTTACTGAGATTTCTTGAATTCCCAGAGTGATCTGAATGTTCACCTGCCAGTGACCTTGTGCCGTCAACTTGAAGAAAACATTTAAGTGCCATGACCTCTGGTGTTCTTAGCACAAAACAAAAAAAATCCAACATTGCTGTTAAATTTGACTGGAAATGACTTTTTTCCTAGTGGGCACATTCTGTCTGACATTGTGAGGACTATTTGATGATTCCTTCCTCCTTTCTTTTCTTTCTTTCTTTCTTTCTTTTTCTTTTTTTAAAAGAAAATCGATTGGAGTTGACAGCTAACATGCACTGTTCTCTGAACCGTGACAAATGCAGTATTAAAATTGTTCAAAACCGGACTTGTCAGAACTGCGCAGATGGGACAAGTCCCATCTATAGAATCACCTCACACATTTCAGTGCTGGTCACCCATCCTGCAGGCTCTCTTTCAGAATGCTGTTGACGTTTGACTTGGCGATAGAGGTCTCTGTTGAAATGCATTCTCAGTAGAAACAGATATTCACTCTGTAATCTTCTCTGGCTTTTACTCATATGTTTTGTCCCTAAGGGTTCTGATGTGTTCCGTAGATAGCTTTGATACACACTACATTTTCCATCCACAAAGAATGAGGAAGCCTTAATGTGCCTTCTGATTGTTTGTACCAAATATAAACACAGTCCTGTGCCCGCCTTTTTTTTTCTTTTTTCTTTTTTTTTTTTTTATACTATCTTCTCTTGTCCTTGTGTTCTGTTTTAACTTTGATAAACTAATAGGAGACATAAGACAACTGTTGGGATTCACTCAATAATCAAATGCTACTGTTTTTTCTTTGGTAGTAATGATGTTTTCTGTTCTTTTCTTTTATCTTCTTGAGTCTTGCACGGCCCTGTCTGTCCTGTTGTAATTGAATTGTAATGAGATGCAGCACATTAAATGAAAGGATAAAAACAATGCTAAATTCACCTATGAACCTGCCGCTAATCTGAGCTGTAGAGCAGATGTTAGCGGCGTTTGAAGGTGAACACTTTCGCTCTTTTTTTTTTTTTTTTTTTGCTATGCGGAGCTGAGTAAACAAAAAACGAGTGTTAAGAGGTTTTCTTCTCAACCCTGTCATGAGTTAATGGTGTTATTCAGGAGACGGAGAGAAATTCAAACATTTTATGACGGTTGCTAAAGTGGTTTGGGATTGTAGCAAATACGTCGGTTGAGGCATTGGTTACCAGTGTTTCCGGCAGGACTCCGGCGTGCACAAGCGGCAAAATGTCCCCCCCCCATGTGTAAATTGTTTGGATACTTAGGCTTTAAGGTGCTTTAGATTAAGCACACCCCCAACCCTCCTAGAAAACTATATGAGCTAAAAAAAAATGGTAGAAGCAGTGCTTTTCTGTGTGCGGTCCGGTCTTTTGTTTAGACTCATTCCTGTTAGAAGCTACAGTGTTTAGAAGATCATTCCGAACTTACCTGTTATCTTGGTCAGAGAATGAACAGTAAACCTTGTAGTAAACCTTTGGTACAAGATTACTGTGCTCTTATTGATTTTGCAAGTTAGCATATCTGCTAAGGAATCTGGCCAGCGGGGTGAAAGACCAGAGATATCCATGAACGTTGGAGAGGGCTGAGAGCTTACAAGTGAGAGCTTCATGCCCTAAGTGCTATCTGGATCTCTGTTGGTTCCCATCCTGCACCATTCACAGGGGACACAGACTAACAATGGGGCAGGTTATCAAAGAGTGGCAAAAGTAGCACATACTCTGCCTGGCTGTGCACAAAACACACAAAAAGCTGTAAAACCAGCCCTGGGGAAAGATAAGTACATAAGAACCTGCTCAGAAAAACAAAGGAGCTTTTAATGAGCGAGAACAAGCAGCCAGCCCAACATAGACTGACCATTTGGAACGTGTAAAGTACGTAGAAACATTCTATGTAATCGAAGCGTACAGGCAAGAGGTGCTTGAGTGTAGTTGCTCCTAATCCTGACCCTGGAAACCCATAGCTCTGCATTCGTAGGTATCCACCTGCTCTAAAATAAGTCTGAGATAAATGGAATCAGGTGTGTCCTTAAGTGTCCCTAAAAACAGAATCGAGGGGAACGCCCCTTTAAAGAATGACTTTAAGGATTGGGACGTGTGGCGGCGTAGATTTACGGTCGAATACGGATATGAATCCGGCTTTGGACGAACATCACGTAAACTAGAACGAGATTAACCCGACGCACGTCCAATACCGACAGCGTCCGGATGTCTGTGGACATCTGAGGTATTGCAGCAGATATAGAACCTCATTCACCGAGAGCCTTATCTCTCTGTTTGCACAATAGACAGACCTTTTCGAAAGTCCACTGCATCTTTGGCAGGTGATATTATTGCTGCTCCCTAAATCACGCCTGCTCCTTCCTCCCCTGCAGGCTTACAGGGATGCGGGGCAGGAAAAGAGAATGTCGGGTACGGCTTGTTTTAGAACACTGCCTCCCTGACATGGTTCCGTCTCGGGCGGTCTCCGTGGAAACCATCTAAGCACCTATTTATTTTCAACTAAATAGGACAAGAGGAAGGAGAAAGGAGGGTGGTGTTGATGTTAATGTTGGCAAATCAGGGACCCTATTGTAGTCAGCAATTTGGACACTGCTGATTCTTAAATGGCTGTGAACCAAGGCATCAGCCCTGACTTGTAATACACCGCAGTGTTTTTGACGTACGTAGAGAGGTTGGAATGAGAAAAGAGGCAACATAGAAAGTATTCATAAATTTGATATGTTTGATAGACAGTCATTATCAACGAAATGGAAAAAAAAAGTTTGGAGACCCTCAATAGTTATGCTGAGATTTTTATCAATTTTGGCTGTGCTTATATGTGACCTTTTGAACCTTAGTTAGGAAAGCTTGCGTATGCCTCTATTTGGTAGTTGTTATGTCTTGCCTTTGCTGTCTTTGGTTGTTGCAATATTTGCTGTTGAAAAAAAAAAAAAAAGATAGAAGATGTTGCTTGGATGATTTTGAGAACAAATACTGACCTTTCACTGAACTCTAAAGAAATCGGTGGGGTTTCTTTTGGTTTTGAGAATAGCGAGCGTACTTTTGGTCTTGTGGTTGTACTGTTGCAACACGTGATTGTTTTTTTGTTGTTTTTGTGGTTTCTGAGAGGAAAAAATCATTAGTTGTGTGTGTGTGCGTGTGTGTGTGTGGGTGCATATCATGTGAAGTTGTGGTATGCCACACTTACAGGGCATTAAAAACACCACTTAGCCCTCAACGTGTTTCTTGCCCTATGAAGTGACCCACGAAACCACTGGTTTTGGCAAGCGACAGAGGCGTGCTCTCCCTGACTGAGCTCCATAACAGCTAATGTATTTCCTCTGTCTTCACCTCACTCCTCAGCTCTCAGGGTAGAACAGTACTTATTTTCCATCAAATATATTGCCAAGGAATGGGTTTTATACGTCCAATTTTAAAATAACGACGTGCAACTTTTCCCCCCTCTTGTTTTCATATCTTAAATATCAGTTAGGGCTTCGGGTCTCCCAACAACCCTCTAAGTCAGAAAATATCATCGAAATTTCATAACTTAACCCAGACATGTAAGTGAGTGCTTATATTAAATGGCTATTTTCTTACGCCACATCTCTGTTTTAAATGTTCAATACACTGTTTTTTTTTTTGTTCATTTTTTGAGGAACACTCATCCTAGATCAAATTTGGGTTGAGTTCAAGAGTTTGTTTTTTTTTGTGATGCAAAAGGAAATACATTCCAGCCTTAATAATTGTTTTCTTGGCACAGAGTGGATGCTCTCTATATTGGGATAAAACTGAGTTTGTTTGTGTTTGGGAAATCCAGGATGTATTAGAGATTATTACCATAAGCGTTTCCTCTAGCCAGTAGCTGAATGTAAACGCTTCTGGAATTTTCCATTGGAGCTTGTGTTATTGTCCTTCCTGTGAGCTGAGGTGTATTGTATTATGTCACAAGACAACCTTAAATCTTAACATTTGTGATTGGTTTAGGGGAGTCTGCTGTGTGAGAAAAGTGTCTAATGATGACATGATGAATGGGGTGTAATTGTGAATCATGGTAAATGAGCTGCCAGACAAGCTAAATGTTACAATATTTAATGTAAAACAATATTAAATGTTATTTTAATTGGTTGAGAGAAATTCAGCTGACATGTGTTTTATGCAGAGAACATCAGTCAAAGAGGATTTTTGTTTGTTTGTCTGTGTGTTTGTGTGTGTGTGTGTGTGGTGTGTGTGTGTGTGTGTGTGTGTGTGTGTGTGTCCAATACCACCTGCCGGATGCAGGCCCCCTCTCTGAAAATCGTTCACTCTGGCAGGGTTTTGTGGTCTGCTCTGGCAAAGACAGATGTACTAAGATGAACGAGCAAACTACTCTTGAGTTCAGTGAAAATGCAACATTTATCCAGTCATGTTAAAGACAGATTATCAAATAGCCTGATATAGTCCTATAGCGAAAATATGTAACAACCTCAAGTTTCAAACAACGACATATTAATGTCCCTAAGCTGAGAAAACAAGTGAATGACCTGAGTGTAGCTTAATTTGTGTCAGAATTTTCTCAACAAGCGAGAAAGCAAGCTAATGGTCAAGCAAGCATCCTGTGGCCCATATGGAAAACTACACAATTACCAAACCACAACATTTCTGGCTCTTAATCAACATCTAATTAACCCTAAACAGCAGAAAGGTCTAAAGGACCACTTAAATCGTCAAACATATTGTCAGAAGTTCAGAGAAAAGGTATTCAGAAACATTAAAAAGGAGTCAGAAACAGAGACAAATTGAAACAAGTTGGTAGAGATTCAGCATGAATGTATTAAGACAAATTCCTTCCCTCAGCTGCTCTGTAAGGTGTTGCTTGTCCAACTGTGGATACACATGCCTTAGAGCGTTTATGAAAAAAAAAAAAAATTGATTGATTGATTATTACTGCATCAACAAACTCTTTCACTCCGTGTTCCAATTTGGTTTGGGTTTTTTTTTTTGTTCCCTGTACGTTTCTCCAGACTTCCACAAGCAGGTATCTGAGCCAGCTAAGTCCCCACATTTGTTATCCATTTCCATTCGGCTCACAATTTGTTGTTTTGTTCTCAACACGGCATTTTAAAAATGATTACGCCTCAAAAACTACCTTCATAATTTGGTGAAAGTCTCGAATTTGCGCGGACAAGCTTGAGAGCTAGAGTTCAAGTCCTGGACTCATTTATCACAGTTTGTATAAACCAACATGATTCATTGTCGCAAGAAAGAGTTATTAAACAAATAAAAACAATGAGGAAAAATGGATTGCAAATTAAGAAATGTTAAGTGACAGAGATCTAATTTGTTATCCATAATTTACAACTGAAACATCAAGAAACCATTGAAAGAGGATAGAGAGACTGTGTATGAGGTGTATGGGAATAAACATGCTATGTACAGGTAAAAGTGTTTCTTTCTTTCATTTTCATTCAAGCATTAAAATCTCTCTCTCTCTCTCTCTCTCTCTCTCTCTCTCTCTCTCTCTCTCTCTCTTTCTCTCTCTCTCACTCTCTCTCTCTCTCTCTCTCTTTCTCTCTCTCTCTCTCTCTCTCTCTCACTCTCTCATCGCTGTGGTAAGGAGCAGCTCGGAGCGGCGGAAGGAGAAGTCCCGGGACGCCGCCCGTTGCCGGCGCAGTAAGGAGACAGAGGTGTTCTATGAGCTGGCCCACCACCTGCCCCTTCCTCACAGTGTCAGTGCCCACCTAGACAAAGCCTCCATCATGAGACTGGCCATCAGCTTCCTACGCACCCGCAAACTCCTCTCCACAGGTGTGTGTCCTTTAAACCACAGGGAGAAACACGCACACGCACACACACACACACAAAGAAACAAACACACACACACAGCCTACAGTTAAACACGGAGCCAGGAACACACACAGACAAACACACATACACACACAGGCACATGCACACACACACACACGCGCACGGATGTACGCGCACACACACACACACACACACACACACTCGCTCAACACCTCATATACTATGACTTTCAGGAATTAACTGTGTTTACAGTGACAACAATTGAGGTCACTGTCACTATTTGTATTACCCATGGCTTCCTATTGCTTGACTGACAAGAGGGTAGCTGCTGATAAATTTTTAAGGAAACAGATGTATGATGCTACGCAGCCATCCTGACCCAGAGTCCACAATAATATTATCACCAGTAATTCTATCAGTAATTGCATGCCACTTCTCTTTTACGTATATAAGAGACGTGTTAACGTGTTAAAAATACACACTCGCACGATAATCAAATTCTAAAGCACCAGCCTTATCTCCTATCAATGTTCCCCATCGCTTGTACCGACTGCTATGAGGAAATATTTTAAATGTCAGAGTACGCCGGTGTGGAACTGAGGTAATAATGGCGAGCGACATCGGGGTGAGGTGGGAATTACATTAGCGAATATTGGCCTGTCCTGGAGTCGTATACTGCCTTAGAGTTGAAGCTAATAGGCCTTAGCTACAACTGTTACAGTCGAGGGTTTTTTTTTTTTTTTTTTCCTCCAGTCATACTAATAGTGGCTAGTGAACAAAAAGTCTGAGGACAGTTCATAATATAAGAAATATGCATATACGCGTATATCCCTTAAGACATTCACATGGTTATCACACAACATGTTTTTTTTTTTTTTCGTTCTGTCTAACGAGAGCTGGGAATTAAAGAGCAGTCGAGCAGTTTTGTTTCTGGAAGTTTCTTGGATGGTGGGAGGGCGTGTGTGTGTGTGTGTGTGTGTGTGCTGTTGTGAATCCTTGTTTTGTGTGTCACGATTATAAAATTAGAATATCCGGAAAATAGACAAAGGCACTTCCTGTGCGCTAGTGCATTCCATCTTGAATTAGAACAAAGATAAAACAGAGAAAATATGAGAGAATCTTCCATTCTATAACCTGAACACATTTAGGAATTTTTAATTTAACGTGAAATTGATTTTTTTTTTTCTTTCTGTCTCACGCCATTTTTCAAAACTAATTCGGTTTTATAACTGCGATACAACTGCGAAAAATACTCTGTTTACTTTGATTTGAGCTGTGTTTTGTCTGTGCACTTGAAGTGTTCTGCATGCTTAGCAATGTCGAAAAGTATTTCTGATATCACTGAGAGAACAGAGCATGAAAAAAAGAACCAAGAAAACAGTGGGTATGGTGAGGTAAGGACAGGTATGTGGCAATGGAAGGATCAGTGAGAGAGAGAGAGAGAAAGAGAGGTGATATTTAGGCAGAGAATAACAGCTGTGTAGCAGAGAGATGGAACAGCAGATTGTCTTATCAGCGGCTCTAGTGCCCTGTACAGGGAGTGTGATTGGAGTGTGATTGGTGCTTTCTTTACAGCTGGTGTTCAGCACTTTGAGCCAGCCAAAACACAGGCCTGTCCTGGCGCCAGGCAACCCTCCACCCCCACTACCCCCCCCCCCCCCCCCCCCCCCCCCCCGGCCCTGCTCCGCCCAACCCCTGAGGGGTGGGTGGGGTGGGGGGAACACCTCAGTTATGTAAGGGTGGTTCAGAAGACCGTGTAATACCTGAGAATTTGTCTTCTGTTGAGATTAATGACATCACAAATCAGAGAGTTACAAAGTTTAATTTACATGTCAGCTGATCGTTGACTCATGTAATCCCAGTTTCGCCACTGACTGAGAAGGCCCAGAAAAAAACTCACATCACTTAGAAAATCTATATTTATTTCTCACTTTGAAAATGTATTTTAGAAAGATCGCTCCAGCAAAAGAAAAGTTAGTAAAAGATTAAAAAAAAAAAAAAAAAATCCGACTATGGGCAGCTGACGTAATATGTGTTGTTCTGTAAACTGGTCGAACTGGAAACTTTCTGTATTGTTTTTTTGCTGGAACTGGTACGCCACTTGCAATTTTAGGTTAATCCAACAATGGATCATTTCTATTAGGATTCTCAGAATAGTTACGTTATAGCTGATGCTTCTGTCGTCATTCAGTCCACATTTAACAGCGCAGTGCACTGTGAAACAGGTACTGTTTTTTTCTTACACCCTTACACTTGATTGTATTCCTGACTTGCTCCAAGTCACTTTACATAAGTACAGTGCGTGAGGCTGATTCCAATGGCAACAGCTGAAGTGTGATGAAAATTCCAATTCTACTTTCAGTGTAAAATGACAATGCCTGAGGCAGTTGCATTTAATCACTTATTGGCAAACATTGAGTGAAAATTAAGGAACATGAAAGGTAATTTTAACTTAAGGGCATTTTCAGGATTATTTACTAGACAGAGTAATGCAGTGATGCACCAGATAAGATGTTGGTTTTACAAAAATATTTTTGAATTGCTTTTTGAGAGGAAGTACCATTTGAACTTGGAATCTTTTTGTTTCCTGTGTCCAAGTTCATAGTGCAGAGGGCAGACTATGCTCTGGGGGGGGGGGGGGGGGGGGGGTGGTTACTCACTGTGTATTAATTAAAACTTAATTTGTCTCATGATATTCAGAAGAGTTTTAAGTTACATATAACAGTCTGGTGTTGATTTTCCTCCCTTGTAAGTTCGATGGCATTTGATGGAAACATTTCTCATCATGTTACTTCATCATGTTCCAGTATAACCAAAGATGTTCATCTTAGCAGACTGCTATTGTAATAAGCAATGAGAGAGAGAGAGAGAGGTCAAAGGTTTTGTTTGCACATGTAATTAGTTTATAACTGAAATGATCAATTCTCATGAATTGCTGTCGTTGCTTCACGCTGTAAAATGACGCAATTAAGAAGAAGACCTTTCCATTTAATGCCGTCAAATCCAAACCAGACATACATTTCTGTTCTATCAATCATTTTTTAAGTTCGGAAGGATCTCGAATACATTTTTTTTGTTGTTGTTGTTGGTGCGGTGAAAGTCCATCAAAGGCGTAAGCAGAACTCTCGAGGGGCTTGGAGCTGTGGGTTGGGCTCAAATCCAGTGGCGGGCCTGATCAGGCCTTGAGAAAGCCTCTTATCTTAGGGAAGCACACTGGAGCAATCACAGGCTTCCGACCCCCCAGCATGGAGCCACTCTCTGTTCTCTCACTCCGTCTACACTCCACCTCCCTTTTGAGAACTTGCCAGACCAAGTGGTGTATTCAATATGTTCGGAATGACTGTTATACCACCGCGCATTTATTGTGCAATAAATACGAAACATTGTGGACTTTGTTTGTGATTAAGATTACTGGCATCCTCTACAGAAGGATTTTTTTTTTTTTTTTTTTCCATTGGTTATTTGTGATCAGTGAGAAAATGTTCTCGGAACTGCGTAAAATTCCCCTTGAATTGTGTTTTACACTTTTAGTTTCATATAACTTCATCTTGCGGACTTCATTAATGCATCCTGTTTGGTTGGTTTGGTTAATGACTCATCGTAATGTCGTTTTTTTTTAATTTTTATTTTATGAAATACGTTTATGATGGACAGTTTCCTGACATCACTTCCCAGCATAAGACTAAAACCTACTTACATCCAATGTTATAAACACCAGTCAATGGTCTATAAATTATGAGTGTAGTACTTTGTGTGTGTGTGTGTGTGTGTGTGTGTGTGTACACAGGGGAAATGACCAAGGGAAGGTCAGGGTATTTGGGAGTGTTCTTAGTAGCAGGATGAAGTTGCACTGGTTTGTTTTGGATGTGAGCCAAGACCCCAAGAGTCAAAACAAGATGGACTCGCATGCTCTCACTCACATATGATTGTATAACACACGCATGTTTTGCGTTGCAGCCTGCCGTACAAACGAAACGGAGGAGGACAGACAGATGGACGGCCTGTACCTGAGGTCACTGGAGGGGTTTATCGCTGTGGTCACGTCAGATGGGGACATGATTTTCTTATCAGAAAACATCAGCAAGTTCATGGGCTTGACACAGGTTAGTGCAAGTGGATGTTCAAGTGTAGCCCCACTCCCCAGACGCACACACATACACACACACACACACACGCACACGCACACACGCACCACACACACAGAGACTTATACACTGCTTAATATTTAAAGCCGTATCTGCGTTTTCTAAATTTATATCTCCGTCTCTCCTCCAAACATACTTTCCAAAAAACAAAAAATCCAATTTCCATAAGCGTTGTAGTACCAGAACACAACTGCAGTGTTATAGCTCACAGCACTGTACTACACTCAGTCATTCCTATATGGGTACTATGGTACAGGGTGTGCTTCGTACACCGACTTAGCCAGAGGAATACAGGCTGTAATGGTACATACATAGGTATGTCCCAGGTTATATATAGCCCAGTAGTATGAACCAGCATACTTCCACAGTACATACACTTACATGAAACACGTTCCAGGCTCCTGTGTCATAAGTGAGAGAAACAGTCACAGAACAGTCCACTCAAAGGTTATTTGTTCCAAAGATAGTGAAGCCAGAGGGTTGTGTTATTCTACGGGCCAATTAAGATAAGTTTGTTTGTTTTGGGGTTTTTTTTTTTCACGTTTGTGATTTCAGAAACCTAATGTTCTCTCTCCGTACAGCGTACCCTATAACGTGTTACGTAATATGTTAGAAGGTGTGTGACAAGCTTGTGTTTCCTGACAGGTGGAGTTGACAGGGCACAGCATCTTTGACTTCACCCACCCCTGCGATCATGACGAGATTCGGGAGAACCTCAGTCTCAAAAGTGGTGTGTGTTTCTTTGTTGTTTCTTCTTCTCTTTTTTTTTTTTTGGGTGAAATTAGAGCAAAGGAGCACTGGATAGAGTTACTCTCTAGAGCCATATGCTTTTCAAACCAGTTCTCAGCAGTTACCGGTTAGTCCACATATCAGTTGAGTTTGAGCCTGTATTCTTTACAGCTGAATTCTTCTGTCCTTTTCTTCTGTCCTTGTCCTATCTTTACCCTCACCACTGTCCTACCATAGAGCGCCGATCACCAAACCAACTCCCCCCTCTCTCTCTCTCTCTCTCTCTCTCTCTCTCTCTCTCTCTGTCTGTCTGTCTGTCTGTCTGTCTGTCTCTCTCCCTCTATCTGTCTGTCTGTCTCTCTCTCTCTCTGTCTCCCAGCCACCTACAATGTTTCTTCACTCAACTGGTTATGCTTGGGTGTCTTTGTTGCTATTTGCATCTGTTTGACTTGCTGGCTTTTGTAAAACACGGCTTTATGTGAACTGCTGTCTGTCTTCCTGGAGCTGTTGGTATACTGGAGACTGTGAGGAGGGGCCTGCGGGCATGGCTGCTGTGTGCCCACACGTAGGCCATGCCAAGCACCCCCTTGGCGCCGTTCCTCTTATCAGGGCATATTGTGAACCCCCCCCCCCCCAGTTCTAGGGCCATTGGTGTTTTACTATAGCAGTTTATCTGGGACGAGGAGTGCGAGTGTGACCTGGTCACCCACCCACTGTCTCAGTCAGCATTACACTGCAGAGAGAGATAGAGCTCACGCATGATGTCATAACTGCCCCTCTTGGACTTTGTATCTATAGATATGTACGAGAACATTCTTGAGCTCTGTGTGTGTGTGTGTGTGTGTGTGTGTGTGTGTGTGTGTGTGAGGGAGAGCGAGAGAGAGAGAGAGAGAGAGAGCAAGAGAGAAAGAGAGAGGGCAGGAAAGTTGTAGAGTATCTTAATTTGAATATATTACATCAGACACAGAATGATAGAAAGACAACATTTAGTACTGATTATGTATTAAGTACGTGTGGCTAAGTTTTAGGCCTTTAATACAGACGTAAAGCACAGCTTTCATCATCTCCAGCTTGTGACCTTCATTGCAGACTCAGAGTCAGAAAGTCAGCACTATTCTAATATTTGTGACCTATTTATGTAACATTTATGTTCAGACCACTGAACAACCCCCTGGGGTGGTTAAATACTCCATGAAGAAGAAAAGAAACTGGAGAGAATATAGAACTGTAGGTTGAACAGGATTTCTACATAACCTGAATGTTTCTTTTTCTTTTTTTTTTTTTTTTTTTTGGTAGGAAGTCAATTCTTTTTCTCCGTTGTCTCAAAACAAACGGAGTGGAGATGCAAATAGACAACTGGGGACTAAGACTGTACTCACTTTGCATGAAACTATATCTAAACTATTTTATTGTTTCTAATGCAGTTATTTCGATATACGCTATAAACTCCATAAGGCTTACAGATATCCAGAAACTTTCCTCATGCCTGGAATTTACTTCAAGATGCTTCCCTAATACTTCCTAAAACAGTGTCAGAAGTACCAGAGTATTCAGTGTCCCATTACCTTGATATTGTTACAGTTAGGCCCCCTTTAAATAATTAACATAGCAATTGTAGTGACCATGTATGTCATGCCAGTTTTAATTGTGAATGTATGTAATTTACACACAAAAGAACTGTATTCTGTACTGTACTGCACTGTACTGTACTCATCTGACAACGTGTGTGTGCGTGTGCGTGCGTGCGTATATTCACAGGTTTGGGGAAAAAAGGTCGAGAACTGAGTACAGAAAGAGATTTCTTCATGAGGATGAAGTGCACAGTGACAAATCGTGGGCGTACCGTCAACCTTAAATCAGCCAGCTGGAAGGTGAATATCGTCTGACACAGTATTCAAAACAGCTGTCTCCTCCATTGCTTATCTATTCAGTATTCCCGCTGGGTTAACACTGTGTTAAGTAGAGCTGTACTAAATATGATCAAAATACCGAGCCGTGTATCGTACATCTGAGAAACATAAATCTCACTATCTGGGAGAAAAATCTTTCCGGCAATATATTTCACCCGCTCTCAATGGGTGCCTGTCATCATTACGCAGTTCACTTGTTCTGCACTTCATGTGCAGTCATGCTGTGTTTCCAAGGCTTACTAATATAGACATACAGCACGTAACAATTTAAGCTCATGACACGACAGCAAATTAAGAATGATGCATCCATAAAGTCTTGATCTTACCTCCAAAATTCTTCTTTCTCTCTTCATGACATCCAGGACCAGTTTGGTAGATTAACTCTTGATTATTTTTTTTTTTTTCAGTTAGAAAAGGCAGGTGCAGAGCTTGTTGTGAAACCCTGTGTTTGTCCTGTTAGGTGCTGCACTGTACAGGTCATCTGAAGGTGTACAGTAGCTGCCCCCCACGCGTGCTCTGTGGATATAAGGAGCCCCCCCTCACCTGTGTGGTCATGATGTGTGAACCCGTACCACACCCTTCCAACATCGACACCCCCCTGGACAGCAAAACTTTCCTGAGCCGCCATAGCATGGACATGAAGTTTACTTACTGCGATGACAGGTGACACACACACACACACACACACACACACACACACAAAGAGTTCAACTTTTATAGGTAGTTATTTTGCACACTCATCAGCATAAACAAACATACACACACGTAATAGATTTTTTTTTTTTTGAAGTTTTAAAAAATCCCTGCACCCATAATGAAAACATGTTGTTACACAGTGTATACACTTGCAACAGCCTCTGTTTGTACATGCAGTACTAATTCGCTCTTCACATATATCACACGCAAAAAAAAACAAGCACACACACACACACACACACACACACACACACACACACACACACACACACACACCAGGATAATGACTTTGGCAGACTTGTACACTCGGCTTGTCATGCCAGAACGAGAGAGGAAGCGCATATCTTTCAGCAAAACCATTTAACATCACCGACAATTATACCAGCCCGTTTCCTCATGGCTCCCCCGACAAAGGCGCGAGCTGTTCGCCGACACGCAGTCGGCGAGAGCGCGGCGGCGTCCCGTAAGGTTGCCCCGCTGATTGATGCCCCCTCAGTGCCGATGACATCACTCCGCAGCGCTCGACTCGTTCCTCCGTGGAAGAACTTATCGAGCTAGAAAAGAACATAATAATAATAATAACAAAAAAAAAAAAAACTTGTATAAACAAAGGGTTTTGGCTCCGTTTCAGGGTAACGCCTCTTTATTAAAAAAAAAAAAAAAACGCATAAGAGCTTGATGACAGTTTAATAGCAACTAAGTAATTCGTTTCAAAACATTGAATCAAGTCAATGGAAAAGCTGTCAAAATGTAAAAAAAAAAAAAAAAAGGAGAAAAATAAAAGGCCATGTTTGCAAAAGCGATTGTGAAGTCTCTTACCTTTAAAGTAAAAAGACTGTATAGAGAGACTGTACAGAGATTTGATTCAGTAATTATCGCGTCATTACTCACGACAGAATAGGACCGACCATGTTATAGGCTATAAAAGGAGAGACATGAAGGAACGAATATGCATTTGAGACCAAATTCTGCAGTCTTATTTGATTTTTTTTTTTTTTTTTTTTCGTCGTGAACTTGGGAGACCTGGTTAGAATACTTGGCTCGTCTGCTGTGCATACTGTGTCCAATTACAGAAATAAGCCTGAGCAGTTAAGTTCATCATTTATGCTGTGGTCAGTCACAGCCGTTGGCTTGGCGTGTGCGTTTTTTGTTGGACGGAACTTTTGAGGAACTTTACAGGGAAAATGGACAGATGGAATAAGAAAACAAAACAAAATTAGAGGCATTTATGAAATGTTTTTGAACTTGTTTAAACTTTCTACACGAATTTAACTTCTGAGAGCACGCAATACTCTCATAGGGAATTCTGATTTGTACCACCTGGAAAGTAAGAGGAAAAAAGAAGTAAGAGGAAAAAAAGTTTTTTTATTTATTTATTTATTTATTTTTTGTTAGGAAAGTGTCCAGTTGTGATTATGATCATTATTATGATGCTAAAATTGCACCATAATGGAGGGTAAATGGATTACATCATTCGTAAGGTCCAACGACATTGCCCTGATTTGGATGCATGACTGAAATAATGGTTTTCTTCATCTAGAATTTGTTTAGAAGTTTCCCTCTTCTCTATCCCCACATCTGCTTTTCTTCTCTGATATGTCTCTCTCTTTCATTTCTCTTCTTTCCATTACGACCCATGCACGCATACACACACACACATACATGCACGCATGCACACACACAGACACACAGACACACACACATGCACACAGACACACACACACACATGCACACAGACACACACACACACACACACATATAGAGTGTAACACTGATATTATTTAGTATGATTGTCATTTCATGCGTGTGAGCGTGTTTGCATATGTGGTTACAGGCAAAGGTGTATGAAGAGAGTCAGGTCTTATCTAGGCTCCGTGAATGCTATTGCAGCTCATCAGTGAGGAAGTGATTAGTGTGATTTGTTAAATGGCCAGTAAATAGAGAGCTCTTTAATGAAGAGATACAGACACACACAGACACAGACACACACACGGACACACACACGGACACACACACACGCACACACACAAACACAGCTCTGATCCTGCAGCTGTCCAGTTATGTAAGCCTCGTACAAGAGCTCAGCCAGTGCATTCTCATTAACACAGATTCACAATAAAGTCTCTCTCACACGCTCAGGACATCACTACAAACCCTCTCAGTTGGTGTTTTTTCCCCCTGCCACCATTAGACCTTAGACAGTTAATACCATTTTAAGAATTCACGGCACAGTACAGAGTATCATTTATAAACTGTGCCGAATCGTAACAAGTATAGTCTTTAGATGTAAAGCTTTACATTTGAGACATTGTGAGGTGTGTGTTTGGTCAGCATCATTTGGACCTCTTGACAAAGACACAATGAAATCAATCCCCTGTGTAAAATACACTTTTACACTTTCACTCACAATCCTTTTAAAATTCAAGGTCACAGAGTTTTTATCAACTGCCAAGCAGGTCATATGAAATGGATTGCGATTTGGCTGACATATCAAAGACTTGTGTAATTTCAAAGACATTTAGTTCAGCAAATGAGTTCGTCTTTGTTGAAGCGGGCGTGAGTATTAGGAGTGTAACTCTACACGACACTGAAAGTCTTATTTGCACTGAACCAGTTGGGAGTTTAAAGTTCCGGGAGTTTTAAGGAGCAGGAAATGTTCTGTTGGACATGGCTTAGTGCAGTAAAGAAGACCGCATAACTGTCGGCATATGACATCTCACATGGACAATCATATATGACAAATACAGATTGCCTTATTATAACAGTTCTTGAGCGCCTTCCGTTCTGGCTTGCTGAACGAGTTAAATCAACAACGAAACACATGTTCAAAATTCTAACCCCAGCAGATAATTTCGTGTTTCTAAAGCAAGTAGCCGACGTCTGTTGGCCAGAAATCCATCTCTTTTTGTTTGTAAATCTTCCATTGCAACCCCAAAGTCACATTTTGTGCCAAACCGTGTTTTTTGTGATTTGACCGTCACGCCCCTTCGTGTGAATGCATACGAAGGTAACGTAATCGCTCCCTCTGTTTCAGGGTCACAGAGCTGATGGGTTACAGTCCTGAAGACCTCCTTGGTCGTTCTGTGTACGACTTCTACCATGCTCTCGACTCTGAAAGCGTCACCAAAAGCCACCAGAACCGTAAGTTTCAGATATTCTTCACTCTTTTTTTTTTTTTTTTGGTCACCGTAAATCCGTAGTCAAACAGAAGGGACATTGATTTTTCTTGAATTTCTTTACATAATAGGAATCTCCTAACGCTAGCATGTTGAAAAATATTGGTGTGAAGAGAATTCTTTTTAGAGAAGACGCATGCTGAAATTCTTTGATTATTCTTGAAGAAAGCAGTGGGCCAGAAGGTATAGTACCGTAGTCTTTTCTCATGCATACAGCTGTACAACTAGGAAAACAAACAAACAAACAAACAAACAATGTCATTTGAAACGCTATCTTTGCTTAAGGAATGTCTCCTACCTGAATCAGAGCCTTCTTTGACTTTCGGTATGTTAAACAGAGAGAGACAGAGTGAAGCAGCACATGATATGATTAGAATTTAAGAGATGCTGGGCTCATTCGGAGAAAGGGCTTTGGATCAGGTCATCTCAGGTGCAGAGGCCCGCGTTCCCAAGGTTTAAGATTTCAGCTGCCTCTGCAGTGAACAAGTGTACGAGTGTACTCAGAGTGTACTCACATTCTGAGTACAAGTCTTCTTTACAGACACGATCACAGACACACACACACACACGCGCGCGCGCGCACGCACGCACACACAAACTCACACAAAATGGTAGAATTCTACTATATATGTACTTTGTCTGCACAGTTGTACAGGCGACAACAATGAAAAAATCACAGACTTTACAGACAGACATAAAAACATACAGATACTCATATAACATACACTTATGGTGGGCAGACGTGGTAGGTTCACTGTCTCACTCTCTCTTTCTCCTTCTCCTTCTCCTTCTCTTTCCCTTTCTCTTTCTCTCTCTCTCTCTCTCTCTCTCTCTCTCTCTCTCTCTCTCTCTCTCTCTCCCCCACACATACACACACACACACAAGCACAGACATAAACACCCTTCTTTCATAACATCAATGAATCTCTCTCATTGTCTTGTGTTTAATTAGAACCTGAGGCAAAATTCTGGTTAGACAAGACATTTAGATGGCTTTCTCTCTCCTGACCTAGACAAACACTCCCAGGGTTCTCTTTTCAACACAGGAGCTTAACTCTCTCTCTGTCTCTTTCGTCTTTATCTTGCTCATCCTTTTTCTGCATCTGTTTTTCTTCTCGGTATCATTTTTTGCTGTTATGATAAATATCATTCAATGTGGGTGAAACCATCTTAAAAATAAGCTGTTACATCGCAGTCGGAAACTCGCAATCGGTGAAATGAGCAGTAACAAAAATAAAAAAAATAACCCAATCGAACAACACATTAGAAAACCATTCACTTGTTGACAAAAAAAAAAAAAAATCCAATGACCCCCCCCCCCCCCCCCAAGGTCCTTTCATCATCGTTCATCAGAGTCAACACCTTCTCTCTCTAATTACCATTTACCTCTTGTTTATCTACCTGTTCCGACCAAAACAGAGCTGAAACTCAATACCTGTTGACGGTCCCACGCCTGGACCGTCTGCCCGCAGCAGAGCAGTGACAGACGCTGAGGCTGCCAGAGCCCTGGGCTCACTAATTACATTTCACATGCATGTACGAGTTATGAATGTGATTCAAAAGAACCTTATTGGATTGGCTCTATCAGGAGCGAGCCGAGCCAACATTAGGCTGCCTCGAATCCCATTATGGGTGACTTGTGACAGGGAAGATAAGAGGCCTGTGCTGGCCAGGGACAGCGTACCCCTTCTGGGACAGGTGTCCCAGATTGCGTCCTAATGCAATGCTGCAAGTGGAATGGCTTCTGTCCGCTGTGACATTTTACATGTAATTAGGATCCTTTCATTCTGCGTCGGAGAAAAAGAGAGAGATCAAGCTAAACTAGTGTTGATCTGGTTTGTATTCGTTGAAAGGTGAAAGGGAGGGCTTTCTCGTGCGGTTCTGCGTGCATATATGTGTAAGTGAAACTGTGCGTTTATTGTTGTGTCTATCTATATGGTTACGTGCCTTTCTGCACGTATGTCTGATGGCCTGGATTACTTAAAGCATCTGTAAACACATTTTTGTAAAGATGACTTGGTCCCCTCTGTCCAATCCACCATACGTTATTTCTACTTGTCTTCAGAACATGCGAATGCAAACGCATACACACACACACACACACACACACACACACACACACACACACGTACACACACACACACACACGCACACACACACACACACACCATATGTGGTCTTGTCCTATGTCCTCCACAGCATTAGATGTTCACTGGCTCAGGGCCGTGCTTTCCTCAGAGAACGGCTGCTCTATGTGACTCCCTTCCCGGCTGCAGGGACGCAGACACGGAGTCCCTGCGGCAACGTGACTGGCCTGCAGAGCAGCTCCAGAGATGGCCTGGGTTAATCCTGCCCAGAATGAACCCAGTGACCCTGGTCCCACTGCTTTCCCACGCCAGACTTGGACCAGCTCCAGGCCAAGGGAGCGAAAGAGACAGCCAGTCAAAACTCGGGCCATAAAACTCTCACTGTCTGTGTTTCTCCTCTGTCTTTCCCTCTCTCCCTCTCTCTCTCTCTCTCTCTGTCTCTCTCTCACTCTCTCTCTCTTTCTCTCTTTTCCCAGTGTGCACTAAAGGTCAGGCAGTGAGTGGTCAGTATCGAATGTTGGCCAAACATGGCGGCTACGTTTGGGTGGAGACCCAAGGCACCGTCATCTACAACAGCCGTAACTCACAGCCACAGTGCATTGTGTGCGTCAACTATGTGCTAAGGTAGGTCAACAATTTAGGTCAAAGCATTTTGAAATAGAGAACTATAAAACACATAAAGGTATGTAGATACAACTTAAAAAATGATAATGCGTGACATAAAAGCTGCATAATTTAAACAAATATATTTGTTGCAAGAGTCCTTTACCCTCCCCAAACTCCAACTCTGATTATGGTTTGGTCAAAAGGCTAATTTGTTTTTGTTTTGTTTTTTTCATTACGCCTGTGGTGTGACTGCAGCAAATGCATTTTCACCCAGACCACTAAATCATCAGTGACAATGAATATGAATTGTAAAATGATCTCATTGCTGTAAATGGAATTAGTTAGATTAAATCATTGTTGCGACAGCCCTGAATGAATCAAACAAAATGTCCAGATATTTAGTCAGAAAACTGCAGTCTTTGTAGTCTAAATACTCTTTCTGTTTTGAAGGTTTTCAGCACTATCATCATGACAATTACATTGAATCTGGCTGTCTAATAAACTGTTTAACCCTCTCCATCTGCCTCTCTCTCTCTCTCTCTCTCTCTCTCTCTCCCCATCTCCTTCCTCTCTCTCCCTCTAGTGATATTGAGGAAAAATCCATGATCTTCTCCATGGACCAGACAGAGTCCCTATTCAAGCCACATCACATGAAAAGTTTCTTCAGTCAGAGTGGCAGTGGATTGGCCGGGGAGGCAGCTGATACCCTCTTCACCAAACTCAAAGAGGAGCCTGAGGACCTCACCCAGCTGGCACCCACACCTGGCGACGCCATCATTTCTCTCGACTTCGGTGAGAGGCTGACCCTTTCCATTCTTTCTCCTCTTCTTTCATCTTCTTGACAGCCATAATGGCTGATCCAGGGTCAGTTCAGCGGTTATTTTCTTGAGGTTCATGAACTAGCTGGAATGTTACATCTCTGATAGATCTTCACATAAGGCAATATCTCAGTATTATTCAGTGTCAAATCAAAACACACAAAGGTAACTACATTAATCCGCTACGTGGAAATGACTGATAGAATCCTCCATGTATCGTCTCAGTCTTCTAATTGGTGATGTTCCAGAAAGCCTCATGTGCTGTAACTTTCTTTTCAGGTCGCGCCCAGTTCGAGGAGCATCCGATATACAGCAAAGTTTCTCCAATGCCTCCTCATGCCCCACACTCTTTCATCAGTGATGGACACAAACCCAGTTCCGCTGGGGATATGCCCAAAATGGGCACCACCTTCTCTGTGCCACAGGTCCCACAACCTGGTAGTGCCACTCCCAGCCTGAGCAGCTGCTCCACGGTGGGTACCTTCATTCATCCCAGGCTTTACAGGGAATGGAAAAATACTGTCCTACTCTTTTCATGAATTTCATGTGGGAGAAAATACATTAGAGAGAGAGAGGGAGAGAGACAGAGAGAGAGAGGGAGAGAGAGGGAGAGAGGAAGACAGAGAGAAAGAGTGAACATGTGTTTAAGAGTATTGGTTATTTTACAGTTTGTGCATAAGTCTTGATAATACGGGCATTTATACCTGTGCACTCTGTGAATCCTTTGTTTTTTTGTGTTGCCTTTTAGCCTAGCAGCCCTGGAGATTACTACAGTTCAGTGGACAATGATCTCAAGGTAGAGCTGACAGAGAAACTGTTTGCCCTTGATACACAAGAGACAAAGAACTCCTGCAGCCAAGAGGTAGGCACTCCTTGACAATAGACTTTATTAGGAACGCATACTTTGGACATACTTTACACTGGCCACAGTGAATGTTGGTCTAAAAAAAACCAGTCAGGCAAGAATTTTCAGTGTGTAGTATCTGGAGCTTTGAATGCATTAGATAATCAGTTTCACTCTATTTATGACCTTTGACATGTCTGTTCCTCTCAGACGGACCTGAGCGATCTGGATCTGGAAACACTGGCTCCCTACATTCCCATGGATGGTGAGGACTTCCAGCTTAACCCCATTTGCCAGGAGGAGACCCCACCTGAGGCAGCAGGGCTTGGGATCACTCAACACAGTTTCAGCAACATCGTCAGCCTCTTTCAGCCCCTGAACTCTGCTCCACCCGCCCAGTTCCAGTCTAACATGCGCTCAACAGGAGACAAGCCAGCTCCCAGCGGTGGCTCCATAGACCCATGGCCAGCCTTGCCCTACAGCGGCCCCATGCAAATGCCACCATACCACGACCCGGCCTCTACCCCCCTCTCTTCTATGGGCGGACGCCAGAATTTACAATGGCCACCCGATCCTCCATTACATTACCCCCAGGCAAAGGCTGGTATGATAGACCCCTTGGCTACGAACCATTCGTGCCAAGGTCTGCTGACAAACCGGATGCCCCCCTGCAAGCAAAGGTAACCTTGTGCTATCTTTAGCAGCTCTAAACTTATTGCTCTTTAGCGAGGTTCTCAAGTGCATTTGAGGAGGTTTCCCAGCCGTGGTCGTGATTAACGTTTGCGTTGGTTGTCAGGTCTCTGGAGAACTTTGCGCTGATCTACAGAGATGTGAGTCCTGCCCGTCGGGCTTTAGCCAACAGCATCAAGCGTTCCTTTACGCAAATGACCATGGTGAGTCACTTCATATGCTAATGCAGCCTGATTAATGACCAATTATGTTCTGCTCACAATTCAAAAGGTCTTCTGTAATTTCTGCAATTTCTACATTTTGAACTGTAAGTGCACTCTTTTTGCCCACTCTTGAGGTTAAAACATAGGGATGGATGTTGTGTGTGTGTGTGTGTGTGTGTGTGTGTTTGTGTGTGTGTGTCTGTATGTTTGCTTGACAGGAGGAGGCACCTCTGAATAAGCCGTCTGAAATGATGTGGAAGAGAATGCGGAATGAGAGCTGCACCATCATGGAAAGGAAATCTCTCAGCACCAGTGCCTTATCAGGTACCATGATTAGACACCAGGAGAAAAAGACAAATAATCCATCAAATCGTTGAACATCACGCAGAAACGTTTAGCTGTTATTCTTGCCAAGTTACTAGAACAAGGAATCAGTTTGAAATATGTGTATATATATTTGTTTTTTTTAAAAGAGATGGGGAAATGAAGGACATTTTGATCTCTCACTCTAATTTAGAAAAATGCATGGCCCATGCAGAAGGTATAGACCATCAGCATAGGAAGTCTCCATACCCATGTCATGGGATAGGGCAGACTAAGAAACCCTACCAAGACCAGAGCTGCAACTACAGAGAGTATAACATGTTGCCTGCCACCAAAATGGAGAGTGAGTTTCAACCCTCTTTTCATCTGACGCTTTCCCGTAGATACTGTAGACTGAATTACGACTGACTTTATTGATCTGAATCTGTGTTTCTTGTTGAAGGTGTTGCGAGTCGTCTTCTGGAACCTTCCTTTGAGACGTACGGTCTGCCCGAGTTGACACGTTATGACTGTGAGGTCAATGTCCCACTGCAAGGGAACCTGCATTTGCTTCAGGGCAGTGACCTGCTGAGGGCCTTAGACCAGGCCACTTAAGACCAGCGTCTGTTGGGCCCTCTCAAAACCAGGCTTGTCCAATCCAGCCTATTCTATTTCTGATGATTCTAGTCCCTACCAACCACATCCAAGTTTCTAACTACCAATTTCAACTACCATTCTGCACACATAAAATAGTAGCTTCGATTTTATTTTACTGCCTATGTCTTTATAAATTATATACATGTATTTTTTTAGTTACTATACTATTCCTGTTGTGAAGAGATTAAGAATTTATCAGTTTAGATTCGCCTTTTCCAAAATATGACTTTGTTTCTGTGTGTGTGTGTGTGTGTGTGTATGTGTGTGTGTGTGTGTGTGTGTGTGTTTGTGTGTGTGTGCACGCGCGTGTGCACATGTGTGCATGTTTTCATTTATGTGTGCATGTTAGTGTGTGCATGTGTGTCTGTGTGTGTACATGTGTGTGTGTGTTTCTTTGTGTTTCTGACTCTCTGTCAGCTTGCCTCCTGGTTTGTTCCTCTTGTTTTGTCTGTGTATTGGTCTCTCTGTCTGTCTGTTTTACATCTGTCACTGTCAAACACGATAACAGCATAATTTGTGGAGCAAAGATGACCCACTGTAGCCATTACGTATGTCTCTGAATAAAGGTTTATATTTTTTCTTTCTCCTTCGCTTTCCTACCTCTTAACACCAACTGCCTTCTATCCTCACTATCTCATGTCCCCAACGTTTGTTTAAGTGTCTTTTTGTGTTGGTTTGTGTTTCTTTTCCCATGTTGTCCTTTCCTTTTTGCACGTATTGTAAATTCTCAGTTAAATTCTGCTCGCTCTCTCTCTCTCTCTCTCTCCCCCGTACTCTTTCTCCCTTCTCAAACCTGACCCTACCTTGTTGTACTGACCACTCTTTACATATATACATATATATTTTTAATTTAGCTGTACACACAAGCATATTTGAAGGAAGAGGCTCTAAATTTTTACTTTAAATGTTTTAAGTTAGAATTGTAGCGCTAATATGTCTTGGTACTTTGCCTTATCTACCCAGTAGATGTGGATCGGAGTCCTTTGTGTTTTAAGCAGTCTATATTGTTGGTATCTGTGTTATTTTTAGTGGCATTTTCCTAAGATATGCAAAGGCATATATTCTAACTGTTGGCAGGCCAGTACAGAGCTACCCTTGCTATTGCGGCAAACAAAAAAAAAAAAGAAAAAGAAAAGGAGTCGACATTTATTAAAAAATGAAAAACTTCTACTCTCACCGCGTAACAAATTAAAAAAAAAATTATAAAAGTTGAGTGTAAAGAGTAAACATAATCATTTTCAGTAATTATTAAAAGTGACGGTGCTTTATAGATACAATATAACTAGCTTTTCTTTCTTTTCTCTCTCTCTTTTTTTTTTTTTTTTTTTTGGGACAGCCCATTCATTATGTCCACAATAACACTGTATTTTGCTGAGGTTGTCTTTAAAGTTGATTTTTTTTAATGCATTAAAATGTTGCAATGTTTGTCAGATGACAGAATTAAGGTTGTTTACAAGCTGGTGTCATGCCCTTCAAATGCACAGCCTCCAGTAGCAACAACTGTAGTTGTAGATGACTTATCCACTGTTCGGAAGCATTGCAGTCAAAGCAGTCCGCACATGCTTGTGGGTGCATGCGTGTGCGCGTACACACACACACACACACACACACACATTTTTAGAAAAATGTATACATATTTTTTTAATCTATATAAAAATTAGTTTTTAGTTGTTTTTTTTCTTTAACCAGTTTCTTAAGAGCTAGTCTGCTTTTTTATAGTCAATAAAGATGGTGGAGTAGGATGTGTGCTAGAGAGGGTCTAAGGAGAGTGTTTTGCACTTGATCCACTTACAAACACTGATGTGTTTTAATGGGTTTGTGTTACTTTTGGATGGATTATGTGTCTGAAAAATGACACCATGGATAATGTGAATAGTCACAAATAAAGATAGCCGAATGAAAAGCCAGATTGATTTTCAAAATGAAACCCTCTGGCATTTCTCTCCAACATCTCTTCTCATTTGATACAAACAATTAACAAACAAACAAACAAACAAACCTCCTGTACACATTGGCCTTTGTATTAGTGTCATGTTGCACTTGATGGGGAACACAGGGAGACATACTGTTTGGTACAGTTGTGAGCGTCAATGAGAGATGCCAACTGCTCAGCCTGCCCACTGATGCATATCTCTCCAGAGTCCAACTGAATTAGCGCTCAATCTCTCTCTTTAGCATTCAAACTCCGTCATGTCATTGCACATCATTTATAGTTGACAAGAACAGAGCTCTTCCCATAGGCTCAGCAATGAACAAACCACTCCAAAGAGATTAGAGAGACTGTTTTTTTTGTTTATTTGTTTTTTTTTAAGCCAAAGTCTGAGAAAGAAGGGTAGTCCCCAAAATGAAACTGGATACAATAAGAGGGTGTTATCATTTTGTTTATTTTGTGAAAAAAAAAGCAAGAAACTCTGGCTTGCCCTTTTAAAGTAATAAGCATAATAACCGTATTCATATAAAGACGAAGTGAGATTAAGCGGTAGAGACAGTTTCCTGTAGCATTTACAGGGCAGAGGGCGTGATGCAGTAAAGACCTTAGGATTTTTGAACGAACTGTCGTTGTGTAATGAGACATTGGGGACTTTGAGTAAGAAACAGAATGAAATTTTACCTTCACCGGTCACCCTGCCTTGTAAATGATTCCTGCAGGTATCATGGTCTTGTCCCTTTTTTTTAATTAAAGGTAAATATGTAAATAGATTTGATTTGCCATGATCATAGAATATTATACGGCACCAAAACGATGCTCTACAGTATCACAGACAAGCAGACGTAATACAGTATTAGACATCCACTTATCCATATCTTGACGTACTTTGTTTGGGGTTTTTTTTTGTTTGTTTGTTTGTTTGTTTGTTTGTTTGTCTGTTTGTTTGTTTTTTAAGTGCTGGTATCCTTTTCTTGGCGTTACTTCAATCAAAAGTTAATGCTAAAGCAAAAGAGGAAAAAAAAAAAAAAAGAAAAGAGAAAGAAAAAAATTTGAAAACATTCTGATTGACTGCCCTGTTCTGGTTTTGTTGAATCTGGCTGGCCAAGATTTTGGGGGGGGGGGGGGGGGGGGGGGGGGGGGGGCTGTAGACTTTAAATTGGACACCTGTATGTGAAGAGAGTAGTGGGAAGTCCACATAATACAACTTCAGAGGCTATCCACCAGTCTCCCAGGCTGTCTGTCAGTCTCCAAGGCTGTCTCTCAGTCTCCAAGGCTGTCTGTCAGTCTGCGAGGCAGTTCATTAGTCTTAGCTTTAGACACTGTGGAACTTGAAGGGCAGAAATTAAAAAAAAATTGTATCTTTTGAAAAGTCATATTTGTACTGGTGTTTGCCATATGATATACTTGATCAACTTTAAAGACAATATCAGCATCCTGTTAGAGTTTGTTTTCTGGCAGTTTCAGTTGTATTAAGTTACATTTTTGTTGTCTTATAATCATATAAAATGATACTATGACTATTTTAATATGCTTAATTCATATTTGCATTAATACATTATTATTATTATTATTATTATTATTATTACTACTATTATTTTTATTATTATTATTATTATTATATTTTGTCTTTACTGTATGGGCAGTTATACCCAATCAAAAGTTATATCTGTGCACTGATCTCTTATTAAAGCATATTGATCTTACTCATTATGTGTGTGTTACACTCATTGTTTTACATACACACAACATTTCTCAACACACAAACATACACACACACACACACACATATATATATATATATTCAAAAAGCAACAAAAACAACCACATTTTAATGACACCACCATCACCACCACAACAACAATAACAATAACAATAAACAACGATTGCTCTGTTTACTGAAATTATTCTTTACAAAACACAATTTCACCATGTTACGTGCTTTATATGAAAACACTATAATTTAGACATGTAATAAAGAGCTTGCCTAGCTTGGTTTGCCTGCTGAACTGAGTTTATTCCAAATGAATGAATTTTGATCAGATTGTCTTTTTAAAGTATGGGTCTCTTTAGTCGGCTTTTTGAGTTTACCGTCTGTCTGTCCTCCATCCACCCCACCCTACATGGCCTTTGAGTAAAGACACGGGGACCGCGGTCTCTGACGGACAGGGCACAACCAGCCTCGTCTCATTCGGCCGTCCCCACTGACGGGCGCTCCATACCCAGCAGGCTATTGTTATAGCACGTTGCAGGGACAAAAACAAAGTCTCCAAGAGCTTATGCCAATTCAGACATGTTTATCAACAGAACATTCCAGAAGTTCACTTTTTGTTCTCACTTACTGCAGTTGCATTAGGGAAGAGATTCAAGAGCCAAGACTAACACATAGCTAAATCCACACTTATACTACAGGCTTCGACAGCACGGTTTAGTCATGGGACAGTTGCTGCCAAATCGGGAAAGTGCAGATGGATGGGGCAAAGACCGTGAATAAGCATTAATAAAGAACAAGTCATTTATTTAGCACACCTTACAGTAAACTCATCAGAAGACACGGAACAGCTCAAGGTTTTTTTTTTTTCAAATTTGACTTCAACCACTAGACATTTTCTTACAGAAGCCACCTGTTATACAGTAATGTAGTCATTGCAGCTGGAAATTAAGTGATTCATTAACAAACTCTCAACTATGCATTTTTTTCTGATACTGGTCAAGTAAGATATACCTAAATGCTGTTATCAGACTTTGTTATCAGAAAAAGCTACTAAGTTGAGCTGATACTAAAAGCTACAATGTTGAGTTATCAAGTTCAACATTTTGTGAAGATTCTGTGAAGTAATGTATTTTGGACAAATAAATGATTTTTCTGTAAATGAATATTGTAAATATCAAAACACAACACCGCAATAACTGTATCGGCCGCAGTTGCAAAGAAACACTTCCACAAAGGGTCAAAACAGTTGCTGTCCCCATTTAACCTGTTGAGAGGAAGTATGAAATCAAGTACACACACACACACACACACACACACACACACAACACCACAGATGATTTCCTTCTGGTGCTGTTTGAAACCTAAAGGCCTTTGTCGTTGTAAAGTCCGCTGGCCTTCAGCCTAGCTAAATCATCAGCCTCCCTGTTTGTTACTGTCATTGTTATTTTTGTTTAGACCGTGACGCATTTCCTTCAGTCTCCGACGCACACGCGGATGTAGACGCCGTTCGCATTCTTCGCCCGCCAATTATTTCACCAGGTACTTTACTGTAAACGCTGCGTCAGCCCAGTACCATGGAAGATTGTGCCATGATGATGAATGCACCTGCTGCCTGGCATACCAGCCATGCAACCATGCATTGTCACACAAATGCCATCCTCCCACGCGAACAGATTCACACGGCACATACATATAGTCTTCAGATTCTAAATATAACTTTCACATATTAAAGTTATATTTATCTTTCATTGAAATGGGGTAACCTATAACACACACACACACGCGCGCACATTTATAGTATGTACATATATGTGTGTGTGTATTATATATATATTATATATTACATACAATTTCTCATAACAGGAACAGATGTTTCACAAATTGCACTCTCATCATCCCCATTCCTCAGAGACTGAGTGTCTGTGCCGTTTTTTGATTGTCATATCCGGGCACAGGCCTCAGGAAAGGGTCCAGAGACAGACTGGTGAGAACCAACTTGTGCTTGACTCTTATTTATTCTGGATCTAAACACAGGGAAAAAATGAAAACATTGCGGTATGAATCAAAGTTAATAAGCAAAAAGCGTTTTTAATAATGAATGGCTTGTCTTCTTTCCATGTTTTTCCCCCGGGATATTTTTTCAGCCGGCAGCCACAACGATGCCACTGTTTGGAGTGCCATTGCAAGCTCAAACTTTATTCTGCCTCCCAGGCAAAAAAACACGGAGCTGAACCAAGACAAATGGAGGCTGTCTCTTTGTGTTGTCTTTTCCTTCCCATAACCTGAAGATTGAGCTTCCAGCAAGAAAAAAAAAAAAGCCAGACTTCCATTCTTTTCAGAACTACAAAGATTTCATTTTTGGAATCAATTGATTCACAGATTTGATTCTTTTAAGGAACAAAGTGTAGGGAAACAGGACGAACTGCCAGCTCTAACCCGGCGACTTCCTTTGACCCGGAGTTTCCGAAAGAGTGGCTACACAATTCTTCTGTTCTGAAACACTACTCTTTTAAAAAAAGAACAAAGGCAGTATCTTTCTACATGGATCCCAAGCACACACACACAAAAACACTCACACACACACACACACACACACACACACATACACATATCTTAACACATAAACTAACGCATGTGTTAAAATGTATGTAGTTTGTTCACCAGATACTCAAAATAGAGAATGGAAGCATATTTACAAGTCTGTTCTTGCACTGACATTGATTAATAAGTCAACGCAACAAAATAAAAAGATTAATGAGCTAGTCAGTACATACTATAACACAAGTACATCCTTTTAAGGAACTTTATGGCATATAAATTCTTTTTTTATTATATTTAGAAACCTCTCTCTCTCTCTCTCAAACACACACACACACACACACACACACAGACACACACACACACACACACACACACAAATTTGTGAGAGCATTTGTCTAAACCTGAACAATCCAGGCAAAGTAATCTCTCGGACGTAAAAGACACACTTGACAAGACTTGTCAAAATGAACACTCTTCAACCAACGCACTCAATAACCTCTTCACCAGAAGATAATGACTGTGCATTTTCTGAGCTGTCTGTATTGTCTAATTGGGCCATTACACATAAAGCAAGCAGTGACTGAAAAACAGCCCCATCTGCCAGTCTCCCAGGATGCTAATAATAATCATAAACAGCACCCCACACTCTCCGGGCTCATCTGTAATTTAATATAATGAGTTTGAATTTTTTTAATACACTGTCCCTTTCTTCCCTCATCATTGCTCTCCGCTCGTCTTTATTTGCATTTACAGGGTACGATCACAGAGGATGTGCTTCAGAGAAAAGAGGAGATGTCCCGATCATGCCGCTGACTTTGCGGGATAATTACTTTAATAATCACTACACAAATTGGATACTGTCTGGATAAAGCTTTCTCCTTAGCCTGCCAAAATGTTTACTGTTCGTTTCAAAAAGCAGGATTAATTCTCTCTCTCTCTCACTCCTCCATGTCGCGGGGCCGGTTCCCACAGAGAGAGTTGAGGCAATGCTTAAAAAAGTAGTGTCAGCACAAATGGAACAAATATGATTTTGGACAAGTTTAGATCAGGTCTAGCCACATCTCCATAATCTGTCTTGGTAGAACAACCAATTACCTCTTTTTAAAACATGACAGAAATGAACTGGACTGAAAACATGTACATGTAGGCACTTGTGATATTTTGTCAATGATTATATGAAAAACACATCTAATCCAAAGTCCAATATCTATTGTTCAACATGGATTGTGTTAACTAGGTCTGCTGATGCATTTGGCTACAGAAACCATAAGGGAAAAATGAGTGATGGATATTACATTAACAGCAATTCACAGCATTACAAAGAAACACAGGCATGGACTACAGTCCATGAGCCTCAGATCTTTTTAAACTAGCCAGGTGCTCTGGGGTTTTAGGAGACTTGATTTATCATGTAACTAATGACTTAGTCGACCGCGGTCTTCAGGTACATTGTGTTTTCTGTGTGGGCTTGAAGCAGCTTCGCAAGATGGAACGGTTTCCTGGAACCTCTAATGGGAACGCTCTCCTCTTTGCAAAGGCACCCTGTTAAAAGTGAGCTTTGTTTGTTCAAGAGCAATGAACTCTTGATGTCTCTTGCCAGTTGTTTCAGCCTTCACATATACCAGCGTGATCGGACACACAACATTTTATGCTTAAGCTCTTGTGTTTTATGCTAAAACAAAAAAGTCACTGCTACAATGTTCTTCTGCTGTAAGCAATAATGATGGTTTTAGCAACTAAACAAATCATGCACACTTAATGAATGTGGTTTAATGTGGGGAAGTAGGGGGTGTTTGTTCATGGAGCATTTTCACAGAATTTTTATCTGTTTTGGTCTGTCAGTCCTTATCCATATTTCTGGTTAAACAAATTTATGTACGAATGCATGGATAGAAACATAAGAATTACGCGTCTAGCTGTACCTCTAAAATGTTTACTCTGAGGATTTTGAATAGAGGGGATTTCCCATTAATGATTGAGTCATTCTGTCACACGGTGATGTCCATAGGCCGGTAGGCAAATTGGCAAAGCTGTTGTCACCAATCCTAATGAGTGCCTAAACCACACTCCCTGGTCCACTGCCTGGTAAAAGGAACAAGAGTGGTCAAGGGTCAGATCCAAAGCAATTGTTTTCCTGTAGCACCATTTTCCCACTGAACAGATGCTGGAGCCATGTTGTTACTGTATCTGTTTATGATACAAGCCAAACGAAATGAGAGGGTCAATTCTAGTTACACGTGGTGTGAACTTCTTATCTTCTCATACTTTGTTCATCAGCTATGGAAAACCAAACCATAACTTCTTACACTACATACGTTTACAAAGACTGTCTCCTAACCAATCAGGTTCCGTCAGCAAGGCGCCCTGGCCCCCCACGTGTCCGCAGTTAATGGGCCGGTTAACTCTTCACGGTTTGAATGTCAGACCCAGTGTATCTCCCTGATTTCCACCTGCTGTGGTTCACAAGGGGTGTGGGCCTTGTGCCTCGTGTCCTTTATTTTCCCCCCTGTCCCCAACCCAAACCACTCTTTCTCAGACTCCGAGCGTTCGGTGTCCCAGATAATGGGGTGATACACGGGCTGAGCTGTTCCCGCAACTGAATGGGCGACTGTGTCCCACGCAGTACTTTCCGATTTGGAGCAAGCAGAGCGTCAGAAATCCAATTGGGACTGAACAATGTCACGGAGGGAAAAGCGTTGTTGGAGCATAAGGCTTTTAATTAATGTTAACCCCGTGTGATGTCATAGCTGCCTTGTCATCAGTGTTGAATTCAAGGGGCACAATGGTACCAGGAACACCAGTTCCAGTTTCTTCCTTGCTGCTTTGAACCAGTATTTAAACCAGCATAATTATCTGTTAGAAACTGAATGTCACATTTTTAGGACAGACTGTGTAGAGGACTTTTTACAGCAATGTTTACTGTCTTGTTTACTACATGGTGGTTGGTGTGAACAAACTGGGATGACTTCGTGTTCCCTTCTGTTCTGTTTTGTCGCGTTCGGCATATGTCGCAATAACCCAACATCGACTGGGTTCTGAAGTCTATTCGCAAAGCCCAACAAATCAAGACACTTACTATCCCAGACCAAACAAACTCACAGATAACATGTACTCACAGATGAAGAACATGATGTATTTTTTTAAGAGCGCATGTGCTCGGAACTACGTAGCCTGTCAGAGCATCTCTTGCTGTTTATTCAGTAAATGAAATTAATAACAATGTGTTGTGCAGACAGAACAGGATATTCTCAAGAAGTCTGATCAATGTACCCAGCAACGTAAGTTGGTGGGTGGCGTAAGGGGTGGGGGATGGGTTCTAGTCAGACCTTCTCACAATGTTACTGGTTTGTTATCATTCTTTTCCATTCAGGCCAGTTTTTCTAGATGTAAAAAGTTTAACATAATACAGCAGAATCATAATTGTGTATCCACTAATTGTTCTCACTGGAAGCAACACAAAGAAATTACATAACCCCCCACCCCCCATCCCCCCACCCCCACCTACTCACTTTGCCTCCAGTGTTCGTTTTTTACGTGTCAGGAAGAGGCCAAATGTAAGCATTGGACAGTAAGAGGTTAGGTTCTATCAATATAAAAACAGACAGAGAGCTGGAAGAAGGGAGGATGTCCGCGATGCAGCGAAAATTAAACAGCTTGAAATAACGCCTCCGAGATAAAAAGCCAAGCACATTTGTCTAAATGTGTGAGAAAATTGTTATCTTTTTTTTTCCCTTCTTTTTTTTTTGGCCTTGCTTTGATTGCATAAACAGCTAACCTGATTCGGACTGAGGAAAGGAACAGGGAGTTTGGGACAGAATAGAGATTTATGCCTAATGCTTCCGCTCCACGCATTTCTTGGAGACAACTGCGTTTGCTCACAGTTTCCTTGTTAAAGCTTGGCAGTTTCGACTCCTGCTTGATAGAAATAAAATCTTATCTGTTAAAGCCAGTTGAGTAGCAGAAACAACAAAAAAAAAGCAGAAAACCACCTGGGATGCTGGGTTATTTTTCTTTTTTTCCCCAGAAGTCAAACCCACCTGCTTCTTTAGGCTGTTGCTCTTCAAAGATTTTTGTGTGAAGAGAATGTGTAACCATCAGTTCTAAACACAGTAGACTGTTGTAATTGAAAAAGTAAGAAACATTACAGATCGGTTATGTAAGAAGGTAAATGTTCATCGCCTAGGGCTGATTTCCCACGCAGAGATAATGACTAAACTGGATAAAACGGTATCTTTAGAGATGTCAAAGAAGCCTTAAGACAAACAAAATAAGTATAAACTCGCGGAACACGACAGCTCTTCTGTCTTTCTTTGTGGTTTCTTTTTTTGTAACCACTTCACAGGCCAAATTAATGAAGGCACTTTTACACTGTTGACCAAAAATCTTGTCTGTGTCAATTTGACTGTTTTACGACTTGTACAAACATGTGTCTAAGGTTTGTGGAAATCACATGGTACATGGTCTTGTGACCAGGGGTACATTACGGGTTATGTGAAAGTAAAAGCAAAGCAATTGTACCAGCAGGTATGAAGTTGTAAAGAGCTTTAACATGAGACGCAAGGAACAACTATTCTAAAACAAAAAGAATGTATTCAGCATGGTTGATAACACTGAGAAAACAATTCACACTTTTTACGTTTTTGCCGCCCCCCCCCCCCCCCCCTCCCCCGATTGAGATGTCATCTTTTGACCTAACAGCATTGCGATAAGTTGAACAGTGTTGTTGTCATTGACCTCAGTTGGAGTGCATGGTTTTAGCTTTTGTGGGCATGCTGTGTATCACACCACGGATTGAATGCTCTCTTGTTTTTCTCCATTCTAAATGATGTTTTTGTACATTACACCATTACACACTGTGACAAACAGTGTTATTTATAAAACGTTCAAATGAAAATATTCAAAAGAAAATGAAAACATGTTTGTGTCCACCATTCAGTGCAATAGTGTGCCAGAACTATCCACACTGAACTACTCCTCTCTACAAAAAAAAAAAGAAAAAGAAAAAGAAAAAAAAGATTCGAACAAATTTATTTTTTTGTTCACTAGTTGATTTTCCCCGTAAACGTTTCTTCCTATTCTACTTTAATTCAAAATACTGCGCTGACTTTCGTTATGATGTTGTGTGTTTGTAAAGTAAATATAAGTCATTTTTAAGATTCTGTTGCGTGTTTCCACTTGTTATATTGGCTGGTTGTCAGTTGCAGCTGAAAGTTTGCAGTCATTGACTTGTTAATGTGTAGGTTGAAACGGTGCTATTTTGTCCGAATATCTTCTGAGTGTACTCTGACCTATTTAATGTGTATTGTTCCTGTCAGCCACAGAAATAACAATAATACGATTATGCGTAAACAGCCGAGCGTTGCTGCTCACTTTCGTTTGCGCTACTCTGTGCACTTGTGTGAGGGTACCATCTAGTGTTAAAAATGGTTCAGTGCATTTTGGTGAGAGTTGCTATCTCTCCAGGGACCATGGGGGCGCAATCTTAACTCTTTTACGTAGCAAATGTAATGCTAGAATCCACCAGTTTGGTCAGCCGCGTCTTGTCAAAAAATTATTTTAAGGGATATTATTGTTGGTAGAAAAGTTTCCCACATGCAACTCAGCTATAAAGAAAAATCGAAACAGTTTGATGAGGCAATATTCATATTTTTGATGATTAATCGAAATAAAATGGAGATGCTATGACGGAATTCAGATCGAGTGGGGAAAAACTCATGGTTTGACGTGTTTTATACCACAAGTAGCTGTGTTTTATTCACTTTTTTTACTTTTCCTTTATTCACAACAGAAGGCACAAAGATGAGCTGCCTGTTAAATTACAAGGGCAAAAAACCCCAGAAGGACTTCAGGATATAAGGTCCCGTGGGGTATATCAGAAAGCAGGTTTAGTGAAAACTCAGATTTAGTTAACTGAGAGTAAGTAGTAAACCTCCTAATAGAAGAGTCCTGTGGCTTCATTCTCCTGGCAAAACAAAGCCATAGGGCTCTTCTATTAGGAGGTTTACTACTTTCTCTAAGTTAACTAACTCTGAATTTTCACTAAACCTGCTTTCTGAAATACCCCACAGGGCTGTGTGGTGTAGCATGTTCTTTTTGTCCTTTTCTGCAATACCTTGCAAATACTTCACTGTTGATGTCTTAAATATGACTGTTTATGCACTATTATACGCAATAAAGACACTGACATAAAGATATGTATAGTTTGAATGCTGTAGTCTGCCTTTTTCATAGACCATTCTCTATATTAGCCGACTCAGATGACAGTATAACTGAAAATGACAGCCATTAGGCGTTGATCATTAGGCGTCTGACTGGCTGCACCACTTGTGCCGAAACTGCTCCAGGAAAAAACAAACAAACAAAAAACCCATACTGTGTAGTTGACCCCCAGAACTCGAAGTGGGAATGAATTCCTTAACATGATTTGCTCAGTTTAATTCATCAACTGATCTTTGAGTCTGCAGCTAAAACAGCTGTGTCTGTGTTAGGCAAAACTGTCAGAGTACTCAGTGAATGCACTGGTCATAGGAGGCTCACGGTAACAGGATGAGGAACACGTAAGAAAGATTAAATATTAATTTAAAACATGTTGGATATCAGCCACATGGAACAACACCAAAACACCCACGAAGTAATGTTGTTTAAATAAGGCAGGAGGAGATGCGTAACGTCATTTTAAATATTAGGGGGGAAAAAAATCAAATCAAACGCCCCAGTGCTACGTCATGGCAATTCTTTACCACAGGTGTCACTCTGGCACACTAAACGTTTGAACTTTTCACGGGCTTTGGGTTTGCACGTTGCCCCGCCCATACCGTGAGTGTAGGCTATTTGGCATAAACCTGGCTTTTTCTTTTTCTTTTTTTTTTTTTTTTTTGCTTTTTAATTTAACAGTGAGTATACGGCAACTGACATTAGCGTTAGCGGTTAGAGAAATGAAGAGCTGTTGAGAGGACCTCGAAACCGACAGGAGGAAAGAGGCTGGTGTTAACGTTATGTCTAATTGGTATCTAAGCACAGCGCGCGCACATCATTGAGGCAGTTCCTTCGTAGTGCTAAAGTCTGTGTCAACGCAGCGTATAGCTTTGATAGCTGGCTGGTGATGTTCATGTATTGTGAGTTGCTACCGGTAAATTCAAGCAAGAGAGACAGTGGAAGATGACGGTCTCTTCAGGATCACAATGGCTGATGGATCAGGCACTGTTATGTTGAAATGCGTGGTAATTGGAGATGGAGCTGTGGGTAAAACGTGTCTGTTAATGAGCTATGCAAACGACGCCTTTCCGGAAGAATACGTCCCTACAGTGTTTGATCATTATGCGGGTAAGGATATTAAGTTTTAACTTAGATCCTTCGTGAATGAGGTGGATACGAATCGATAGCTGCAGGACGTTTTTCCTCATTTGTATGTAACAAGATCTGATACTTCACTTTAATATTTGATGAATGTTTTTATCACTTTCAAATGTTGCTAAATATGTTACTCTGATAGATTGTATGAAATAACATGGGCTATGCGTGTCAATTGTGGTCACTATGAAAACCATTTGTTCCTATGTCTGTTTGGGTGTGGAGTCAAATATGCAGTGTAGATCTCCACTACCCTCTCTCACATGTTCTTACACATACTGAACACCCTTTTAATATATTTACAGTGAGTGTCAACGTTGGTGGACGACAGTACTTGTTGGGACTTTATGACACCGCGGGTCAGGTACAGTGTAACGATTGCATTTTAGAGGATATTTTTCTTTACGTATCTGTAGCCACTTAGTCTGTGTATGGCTATTGCCGTTCTCAGTGGGCTACTAAAACCTTTAGTCTCCTTTAATGCAACAGCAACGAGTCCACCTTTAATGCAGATACTTTCACTTTGTTATATTCATTATGTCCTCACTTTGTGTTTCACTGGTTATTGTCACTCTGTACCCTGAATTGTTGACAAAGACACAGAATATTCTCTTTCCTTTTTTTTCACCTCAAGCATTGCATTGCACATCTCCAACTTTTACACCCACTTGGGCGATGAGTGAGCTGAACACACTCACACACTCTCACCACACCCATTACTGTATCACTCTGAACGTTGTCAACAGGGACTGTCATAATTGTACAGTTAAAATTTACAGCAAACTGTAATTTGAGCCATTCGGTGGAGAAAAACAAAAAAATATGGTCCTGTATCGGGATTGTCTGGGTTTTCAGAGAAACACAAGTGCATCTTCACTCTTTTTTTTTTTTTTTTTTTATTTGCCTTAACTTGTTAGAAATGGACTTAGATACATCAATATAAAATTACTGTTGCTGTATCTCTCCTCCCATTTACATATAGAATTTCAGGTTCAGGAACTCAGATTGTTATCTTAAGCATTAGCTTGGAAGCAAATCTTATCTCAGATATGATCGAGGTCTTGACTGAGGCGCTTTGCCTCTGAAGTCATAACATAAGCTTGAATGTCTGATGTCAGGATGAGTAAGATCCTCGAGCAAACATCACACTCCTCTTCGTGTGCGCCATTACTTTCAGTACTGTACGTTTTTTTTATGGACAATTTGAAAGAAGGGAATATCTTTAGTTTTTAAATGATTTAAGATCATATAAAATGGAGACTTCGCCAGACTGTGGGCCCCACGCAATATGTGGTTAGCGCTGAGTAAAGATACTCATCTTGCACATGCTCTCTCTCTCCCTCAGCTAACCCCTGCAGTGCTGCTCTGTTCGGATGTGGACAGGTCCCTTTGGGACCAGATATCTGTTGGTGTCTCCATCACTTCTTAAATAAGGAATGAATTTTGCCAGCAAAACAAGTTTATTCACTCTTCAGCCAATCAGAAACATGTAGTGCTTTGAGGAAAGAAAAAAACCAAATGGACTTCTTGTCTCCGAAGTCTAAGTTTGCTGTTGTATTAGGACAACCCGTACTGTTCAGAACCTTTTGTCCTGTGAGTGACAGACAGACAGACAGACAGCCAGCCATTATTAGACTGAAGACATGCATGACATATGCTGTTGATCACTAAATAACTGCATAAATGTGAATTTGTGTAATACATGTTGTTGTTGGTGCCGTGGTCTGTTGGCTTGTGATGTTTTATGTGCAGTATGAGGATGAGAGAATGATGAAATAGCGCAATCCATTCATCCATCCTTCATTCAGTCTGTCTGTCCATCCTGTCCGTTGACACTGATGGGTTGATGGATATGTTGATTTTTACGAGCAGACATAAAGTCCGTGTTTGCAGCTGTTTTACCTGAGACTAAATGTTATTGCATTTGGAACTTCAGCTGCTTGATACTGATAAAATTGATTTATGTTGCAGCGGGTGACATTTCATTTAAGCACGGCAAAACTGATGTCAGACGGGAAGTAGCAACAAAGAAACAAGGACGAAACTTGGGGGGGGGGGGGGGGGGGGGGGGTCTATGGCTGGAAGTGGGTCTCACAGGATTGCCAAAGAATGCCACTTCAAACAAATGTTAGACAAATCCAAAGAGGCTGAATCAGTCTGGCATTCGTATTATTTATGATGCCTTTCTGTCATATGGATGAAAAGCAGGTAAAAAAAAAAAAATTAAAAAGTGCTCTTCATTCCATATGTTACAGTTGTTTCTATTGGGGAAATTTACACTTTTAAAATGTATTTTACAAATAATGTGTCCATTTTTTGCTGTTCATAGCCTGTAATGGTCTTGTAGTAGAATGTTTAGACCGTGGTGGTGAGTGGTACTGGAACAGTGACTCACACGTGGCATCACACGGCACTCAATGTGTCACAGTGTACTCGCAGATGAAGTCACCACTGTCTCATTAACAGCACTGCTTTCACAATCCTTTTGTTTAACCAGTTTTTGGTGTATGAAATTGTAAACTGCTGACCTCTGAGTCCATCAGTGTTTTGTGTATTCTTATTGTCTTTCTCCTTCTCTCTCTCATTCACTCACTCTCACACACACACACACTCACACCTTCTCACATTATTTCACACGCTTGCATGCCTGCATCTTTTTTTCTTCTTTTTGTGGGGTGTAACTCAGACAAGACTTCCGATTTTCTGTCGGCTGTTTACTATCAACACTAATGGCTGAGGGTTGATCAGAAAAGTTGACTAAGACGGAGATCAGTGTGTTTTTACAGCACTAGATTAAATGGGTGCTGTGTTTACAGCAAACTGCGCTGATAAGGAATGTCTCCGAAGTTCAGGACACACAAACGCATACCTTTTTGATGCAGACATGTCGACAAACTTTCCACCAGACATCACAGTGTCACCCCATGTGTTTTTTATGTATACAGGACAGTTATGAACACAATGTATTGTCCCTTGTAAACGAATTCATAAATGTCCTCACGCTGATGACTTCACCGGGTTTATTTGGAGTTGTGGTTCTGATCACATTTCCTTCCCACGTTTAAATACCTGAAAAGATACGAGCTTTGGTTTTATTTGAGATGTGTGGCCTTATTAGAACATTGTTTAAATTCTTTCATGTCGTTACATCGGTTTTGCTTATAAAACACAAATTGTAAAGCACACGAGCAGTAAATTGCGTCAAATGGGAAGTTCTTCATTTTGCATCGTGTCTGTAAGCAACTGAGGCCGCCATGTCAGACTTGTTAGCGGCCCCGGTTGGAGACGGTTCCTAGGATGAGAGAGAATTTGACATTTAGAGAGTTAAGGCCATGCTGCACCCAGCGCGTCCTCCACGCAGGTGGGAGGGAATCATAATGAGTTTGACTTGCTGTTTTATAAGCCGCATGTAGAACTGACATCTCCAATTAGAACCACACGCTATTGAACGCATAGCCAAACCAGATCTACCTCTACAGCCCTAAAAGTTGCTTGTTATTTTCCCCATTTTGTTTAACCAGTGTAGACTCAGAACAGCTGAGAACTATGGACAGCGAATTTGATTCTGATACGTCTTGGATCTGACGTTTTCTCGTTGGCAGGAGGACTACGACCGCCTAAGACCTCTCTCTTATCCCATGACTGATGTCTTCCTGGTCTGCTTCTCTGTGGTGAACCCTTCCAGTTTCCACAATGTTAGGGAGGAGTGGGTGAAGGAGCTGAGAGAGCATGCGCCCGGAGTTCCGTTCCTGCTCATAGGCACACAGGTGAATGACCCGTGACCAGTGGCAACTCACAGATGAACTGTTGTTGGAAAAATGTACCGTTTCACATGCTGCACTTAATACACGGAATAACTGCAAATAATGGAATAACTATATATTCAAAAATGTGTCAAATTCCAAAATATGTTTGATATGATGTATTTATTGAAGGCGTGACTCATCTTATCCACGCTGAAATGTCATCAGTTGACCTAATTCATTTTTATATACCACGAGTGAATAAAAATCAATGAAATTAACCGGTCCTACTGGGTTGAAATGGAAATTCTCATTCTCATTTTTGTTTTCTCATGTTTGTTCCTGTATGCACAACACTGTCAAAGTGGAGGGTTAGTTGCTGAAATGCATGTGTGGGGTTTTTTTTTTTTTTTTTTGCTGGCTGTTGTTGGAGAGCACTTATTAGACGCTAAGTGTTTCTCTGTCAGGAGGTACTAGGGGTCACATACCCATCACAGATAGCTGAAACTCAATTAGCTTGTCCCATTACAGATCAGAAATCAGCTACCCTTTACACTCACGCTTTGTACAGAATGCGGTGTGCGAGTGTTCTCGCAGCTAAAATGTGCATATCATGTGTGTGAGGAATTTATGCTTTATCATACAACAGCATTTGTGAGATTGTGTTGCTATGTCACTGTGTTTTAAATCAGTCTCAGGTTTCAGCGTGGGTCTGCCTGTTCATGGTGTTTTTGATGACTAATATGTATCCGATTTTTAGCAGTAGAAAGATCAAGAAGAAAACTTGGAATAACTGGCTGACCTAGATTTTAACTGGCTGTTTCAGACTGACCTGCGCGATGACTCTAAGACCATTGCCAGACTGAACAACATGAAGGAGAAACCACTCACCCCAGAGCAAGGCCAAAAGCTGGCCAGGGAGGTACTGTACATATGTATAGAGCTGTACATACCTCTTTTTCTCTCTCTCTCTCTCTCTCTCTCTATGTTTAAATATATAGATATAGATACAGATATAGATATTACACACATATATAGAGCTGAATAGGGCACTTCACCCTCAGACTTTGCTGATAGGTTATCTGCGTATAGAGTCTGTATTGTGCATGATAAAATGTATCTGCGGTTCAAATAAACAGGAAACGAATAAATAGGAAATGTTCAGTGCTATTTATAATGTAAAATCATTGTTTTGCCAGGGTATTTTGAAGAAATTATGTAAAATAGGCATGTAGAAACATGCATTGAAAGAAAGGGCTTAATAAATATTTTTTTCATTAAATCTTTCTGTGATCATGTGGATCACATTTGGTTCATTGCTGTGATTATGAGGGGCACTTGACCATCATCGCAACTTTGTCAGTTTCAGAAAAAATAAAAACAAACAAACAAACAATAAAAATGTGGACCAGGCCACCAATACGTCCAGATTTCAGAGATAACTTCTTAATGTCTTCATATGGCTTATGTGTTTTTGTTTTTCGTTTTTTTGTTTGTTTGTTTGTTTGTTTTTATTTCATAGTTGGGTGCCTGCTGTTATGTAGAATGTTCAGCTCTTACCCAGAAAGGGCTGAAGAATGTGTTTGATGAGGCCATCATCGCCATCCTTGCACCAAAGAAGAGGAGGAGTGTGGAAAAGAGACGACTTGGCCTGTGCTGTCTGGACTGCTGCCTGATCACATGATGGCAGAATCCAAGAGAAAGACAGCGGAGAAATCTCAGTCCTGATAAGACAAAGACATGCAAGGACAGTCTAAGCTGATCTGAGTGAGATCAGCAAAGGAAGAGGGAAAAAAAACCAAAACAAAACAGGAAATTCACAGGAATCTAGTTCTGATCTTAGAGCTGGTTGGATTCAAGACTGAATTTCACTGCCAAAGTAGCACAAAGTCACCCCCCCAACCACCACCGCTGCTCCCTCCACCCATTTAAAAATACTACTGAAACAGACAGCTTCACTGTTCAAATCAGGTTTGGGTCTTGTTGTCCTCGTGCTAGCCGATCCCTAACTTTTTTTAAATTGAGCTTTAGCAGAGACACAAGGTCTAAGTTCCCATAAAGGATATTCAGGGAAAAAGGCCACACTGTGTGGGGTCAAACTGGAGAAGTGGCATATCAGCACAATGGTACAAGCACTGCTTGCTTACCGGTTGGCCTTATACTTGAAAGCAAGCACTGTCGTTTTAAAATTCAGAGCACATTATCAGATTCTAATGGACCATTAGGCTAATACATACAGTAAAAGCAGCCTTTTCATAATCCTAACTTTGCCCTCATTAAAGCTCAGTTATATATACTATACATAGCAAATGTGTATCTTGTTTGGGCTGATGTTTGCTTTGTGGTAAAAGATACAGCGTAGGATTCTGTGGTCGAAGATGAAATCTCTCTGGTGACACAAGACATCGAAACCCAGGTTTGCTATAGGGGTGTGTTATTTCTGGCCTAGAAGAAAAACATTCTGTGTGACTCTCTTGACATACTGTAGATAAGAGCTTTACTTAAGAAAATAGCTGTAAATGTTTGTGTGTCAGTTTGTCAGCCTGTCTGCCTGATGTCCCAGTGAACAATCACGTGTGTTGATTTGCAGGTGGAATATTATTCGTCTGGTATCTTGTCCTGTAGTGAGGGAAATACGTCCTGAATGTTGGTCTTCCTGTACTTTGTTAAAAGGATTGTTTTTCTTTGTAAAAACAATTGATTATGTTAATTAATGGAAATTAAACAGCCTGATTCTTTTCTTCCTCTCAGAAAAAATTTTTCACGACTTAATGCTTTTTGTGGCATCTGGTTTATTATAACTCCATCTCTACAATGATGACTGAACTGAAGAAATGTATTTCCTGGACCGTTGTTCTTGAAATCGTGAATAAAGTTTTACTGCTTTCTTCGAGTCTGTGTTGATATCATATCTATATGTATATCTTGGTGACTTCGATTTTACTGATCATATATTGATGTTTTTTTTCGTGTGTATTTCATTTTGTTATAATCTTACTACTTGTAACAGGCTAGACTTTTATTTTGAAAAAGAAAAAAAAAAAAGCAAAGGAAACGTCGTAGGCGAGAGATGAGTTGTTGGGAAGGTTGACATTTTCATCTCTTATAAGCAACTAATGTGAGTGTGGGTGACAGAGTCAAAGAGTTGACAGGCAACAAAAGAAGCAACGTGAGTGCCTTTTTACAGTGTCACGCTTTGATAACCGTACCGCATATACTGCACCAAAGGCGTTAGGATATAACTGAAGTTAGATAGCAAACATGCTACCCGTCTCCTGGACCACATCACCACCACGCCGCGCTAAATTCAAATTTGCACCTCTCTTTTGTGCGAAGACTAATCATATTTCAAAGTACCATACAACCTTATGTCAGAAAGCCATGTCTTTCCAAACAACCATACAGCTTATTAAACAACACAGGCAAACTGTACTTTCGTAATGGTAATGGTAACAGTAACAGCTAAAACTGGAACAAATACTTAAACAACATTAGCTACAGCTGCCATGCAAAGACTTCATGCTCAGGAGCTATAGCTATAGTTACGTTGCTAAATTTGAGAGATAACCATTGAGTGTTACTGTAACTATACATATTCATGCTACACGAAAAAAATCATAAAGCATTGCCTGTGTGTAACCTTGTCTTAAGTCAGCGGGCTTCACTTATCTGGTCAAGATGATTCGAAGAACACGAACGGTCAAAGTTTATAAGGAGTCAACGTCTGACGAAGATGATGACCCGTAAGTCCCCCCCCCCCCCCTTCATTTTCTCGTCTCCCCCCTGTGTGTTATTGAAATAATCTTATTTTAACATATCTTTCATGAGATATGAAGGTGTAGAATGTGTGGCATTTTAACTCACGAATGGTTGCGGGGATTATGGTCAGTTCTATTCTATGTACATGTCAAAAATTCTAGTCTTATAAACTTCACTCTGCATCCCAAGGTCAAGCATGCCAAAGAATGACAGTAAGGAGGAGTGTGAGGAGGAGTGGATACCTGATTCGAAGGAAGATAAGACCAAAGGAAGAGGGAGGAAGAGGAAAGGTGAAATGGCTGAGAAGAAGCCAGTAACAAAGAGAGTAGCAAAACCCAGAGAATCCAAACCGAAAACAGAGAGGAAGTCCAGAGCTCCCAAGAGTCTTAACACAGTGAAGCAGGAACAGGCACCCAATGAGGGACAGCAAAGCAGTGATGTTGTCAGGGAGACAAGGGTACCTCAGCAGTCAATGAACGTCAAGGAGGAGGTAAGTAAAACTTCCTTGTAACAGTTGCATATTCCAGTGTTTTTTACGGATTCAGATATGGTATTCTGGGAGTAAATGTGAATCCGGTACCAGATATACTGATATGCTGCTTTATCATGACCAGAGAGGATCCCAGAAATCAGTCGCTGATAGTATTTTATTATACTTTTTTGTCATAAATTTTACACTGATTTAACAATATGACCTGTCACTGTTTTTCTGCATTTCAGAGGCTGTCCATCAACATTTACAGCGAGGGAACAACAGGAAGCGGAATGGCTGAGGGGCCGTGTTCCAGTAAGCAGCTACCAGTGATGAAAAAGGAGGAACCTGAGGAGGACTTCACCTTCGATGAGCCAGCCCAGAAAAAGCAGAAGACCACCAGTGCCCCCGAGGGAAGACGGGCAGCCGCCGTTAAGTCAGGAGATATTTTAGGTGAAGGGCTTCCGATGAACTGGGACCCCATTAAGGTTTGTTACTTTTTTTTTTTTTTTTTTATCCTCCGTTTAGCACAATATGCCATGAAACATGTAACTGCCCTCAGTGGTCATTTCCTCTTGTCAAGGGCCACACTCTGTCTGGATACATCATTCTGCTGAGAGCCATGTAGTACTCGGGCTAGTTAGATACACTGCCGGGCCTAAAAAAAAAGTCGCAGTTTGGATTTGGAGCCTCTGGAGGCAGTGTTATGCTTCAGTTGGTCAGGTCTAGGTGTTATGTGGCAATAAAATGAAGTCAGCTGAGTACCTGATTGCACCGAATGACCAGGTTGTCCCATCAATGGATTTTTTTCTTCCCTGATGGCACGGACGTATTCCAGGACGACAATTCTAAAATTCATTGGGCCTGTGAAAGAGTGGTTCAGGGAGCATGAGGAATCATTTTCACACATGAATTGGCCACCACACAGTCCTGACCTTAACCCCGTTGAAAGTCTTTGGGATGTGCTGGAGAAGACTTTACGGAGTGGTTTAACTCCGATGAATGCGACTCGGAACAGAAATAAATGTCGTGACGTTGCCTGAGGCTGTCGAAACGATACAGCGGCGAAGGCATGCCGTAATCAAAGCTAAAGGCGGTCCAATGAAATATGCGACTTTTTTTTTTTTTTTTTTTGAATCACCACTTTGTTCTGGTTTTTTTTAGGTGCTTGCTGATAAGACAGGTGTGGAGACATGGGTGTGTGCCAATATCGCCCAGCTGCTACATGAAGAAAACACCATCCCCTTTATCGTACGCTACAGGAAAGAGCTGATTAACCACATGGATGCAGATGCTGTCAGAGACGTGCAGTTAGCACTGGAGGAACTCAGGTGAGAGTCTTGAAGGAAAGACTGGTGTGACTGAGGGGTTTATTTATATGATGTAAGATGAAGAGAAGGAAGCATGAGGGAGTAGACAAGCAAGTGAAACACACAAGGGAGATCGGAATGTGAATAGTGTCAAGTTTGTCCACTAGATGGCAGCAGACACCGTTTAAAAATTGTGACGAGTGTGTCTTGGTTCACTGATCTTTGCCTTGTGTGTGTTTGTGTATTGAAGCTCTGTGTCAAGAAAGGGCAAGTCCATCACGCAGACACTAAAGAAGGAAGGGCAGCTCACCGCTGAACTGGAGGAGGCTTTGAAAAATTGCAAGTCCGCCGATGAACTGGACCATGTGGTTAGTCTTTGACAGAGGTATTTCCAACTCTGTCTCTGTGAGTGTGTGGCAGTACACCAAACCGAAAGCATAAAATGACATGTGGTCATACATTTCTTTCCTGGGAGATTTTTTTTTTTTTTTTAAACCAAATTTCTCTTTTTGAATCAATCTGTCCAAGTCTCCCTCTTCCTTCATACCCACTTACACTGACCCTGTGTTTATGCAGTATTCCCCCTACAAGAAAGGCAGTAAGCTATCGAAAGCGCGGCGGGCAAAGCAGCTAGGACTGGAACCGGCGGCGTTGGCCCTGCTGCAGACTCCTCAGACGCTGAACCTTCACTCTTGGATTCAGCCCAACACTGAGGGTACGTTCCAGCGCTGTCCAAAATCGGTCCTGTGCGGCATGCATCTGAGTTTGCAGGTTGCGGATGTCCGTGGTCCAAACTGCTGATCATCCACACGGCGCACAGAATTCACAGGTCGTGGCCCGACCCGTACTGGCGATTCAAAACGTTTATTTCAGTTTTTCAGCTTTTACTCAGTGATGGAAATCAACCAGATTTTGAACATCAGCATACAAGTGCTGCTGTCTGATATCCAGCCAATCCATGATTCAAACACCAGTTTGTTTCACACTGAGCAAGGAGCTTACACTGCGTGCATGCATTTGGGCACTAGATGGCAGCAAAGCACTGTGGAATTCAGAGTAACAGACGGTTACGACAATGAGGTTATTCACTTTTGCCTATTTACAAGCAATTGCTGAACATAAGAACTATTATAGATGTTCACTTTTATGAGGTAGTTTTGTATGGTTTTGAAGTTACCCATATTTGGTCTTATTCTTGTCATGTTCAATGACTGAATTGTGTGCGCTGGTCTTTATTGAGACTTTTTAAGACTTTTCTACTTTCTTCAGCTTAAATCTACAAACGTTCTGGCCAAGAATTCATAAATTGTCAAGTCAGGGTATCCTGTAAAGTTGTGCGTGTCCTTTCATTGACTCCTTGCCTTCAGGTCTGTCCACCGTGGAAGATGTAATTACAGGCATAGAGCAGATTCTGGCGGATATGATCGCCAAGGACGGCGAAACCCTCACCTACGTCCGTTCACTGTGAGTCTCCCATTTTCTGCTCTTGTCTTCTCTGTCACGTTTTTTTTCACACAGCAGCGTCTTTTGTTTCAAACATTATTATTTTTTTCCCCGTGATCATTTCTTTTTGTACGTTGCGACTTAGGGGTTGAGGCCGTCTGACGCTTTCCCTTGAGCTCTGAATCTTAGGTCAACCCTGACACTGAAATGATCTAATACACCCGCTGCTCATCACCTTAGTGACTTTCCCCGTGTGTGTGTGTGTGTGTGTGTGTGTGTTTTGCGTTCTCTCACAGGTGTGAAAAAAGCAAGGTAACCATCCAGTCTAAAGTGTCTAAGACAGCCGTGAAAGAGCAGCAGCAGTATAAACAAGGGGATCAGAAGAGCAAACCTAAAGACGTGGACAAGTTCCTCTTGTATTCTGACTTCACCTGCGACGTCCAACGCATCCAACATCATCAGGTCAGAGTTTGAATGGCTTTCTCACATGAGCTTTATTCCTGGAAGAAAACTGAACATTCACCAGATGCTGCTAGTTGGGCCCCCCTCCCCCCTCGCCCCGAATACACACAAACACACACACACACAAACACACACACACACACACAAACACACACGTGTGATTTGATCCACCTAACATAAAAATGACAGGTGGTAATCCTTGTGCAATACAGTTTGACAGCTTCCAGCGCCTCGATGCCAGCTATCGGTCGTGATCGTGGTTGTTAAAATGTGTTAAACGGTATAATATTGTGTCCAGGCTAAAATGGTGATGTGTCATGTCCGTTGTGTAACTGTCAGCTGAGGAATTTGGGGCAGTCTGCCTCACCTCTTTGTCTTTCATGTTGGCAGTCAGAGGCTCTGGGATGTTTATTTTGAAGACGTTCCATTAGAAATCTGTTCTATTCTGTCAGAGAAATATGCAGCCTGCATGCCCTGTAAACTGAGCTCTCTGTCGCTCTCTCTCCCTCGCTCTCGCTCTCTCTCTCCAGTCCAGCTTGCCGTTTAAACACACACACACACACACACACACACACTCTCTCTCAGTGCTGTGACATTAGCATAAGTCCTCTCCACTACTTTTTAATGTGCTCCTGTCAGTGAAGGTTAGTTCGCTCCTTTCTCCTTGCACCACCCCCCCCCACCCCCACCCCACCCCCCCCACACACACCCTACACACCCCCCACATCTCCCCCACCCCTGTCAGCTGGTGGCACCCGGGTTACCCAGAGTTGGTGTCTGGCCACATGTCACAGCGGCTCTGTCATCCTCTCCGCCCTCCTTACTTCTCTTTGGCCGCTCCCCCTATCCTCCAGTCATTCCCCCCTCTCCCCCTTTTAGCATATGTGACATGTCCCCGTTTGCGTGCCTTTGGATTAGAGGCTAAGATTGACAGGCATTTCTCTGTAATGACAGCTGCTTGTGGGCCTTCGCAATGACTGAGTGAGAGAGAGAGCAAGGCAGCGCGTGTGCGTGTATGTGTACGTGTATGTATGCGTGTGTGTGTGCGTGTGGGGGTGCGTGTGCGTGTGTGAGCGCGTGTGTGTGGGCGTGCGTGTGTGTGTGTGATGTAGTAAGTGCGTGAATGAGTGGTGAAAGGCTTGTGTTCTTTAAAACGTTGACTGTAGCCGTTGTTAATTTGGTGATGCAGATGTCAGCAAGTGTTAATTTGAGCTTGCTGTGACCTGCAAGCTGTCACACTCTGGCTAAAATGAACCTTTTCGTTGTGTTTGGAGGGAAGAGAACGGAATGTGTTGTGACAGGAGGCATGTGTGGACACACACACTTGCTTGTTTTATTTAGCACATGTGCTGTTGGAGTGTATTAAGACTATGGAAGTGTGTGTGTGTGTGTGTGTGCACGTACATGTCTGTTGCAGTGGTCAAGTGTGTTGCCGAGTTAAGCTCTGCTCATGAAAGTGGTCTTGTTTCCGTGATAGTCTGCATAGGAGTTCCTGCTTTTAATGGAATACACAACCGAAAAAGCTCTCAGTTTGAAGTTGATTATGGCCTGCATGTATTGGCATGGGTCGTTTAATGTTGTTAATGTAACTCCTTGAATTAGGTAACCCTCGATTAATTCTGATTTATTGTGGTGATCAAACCCTCTTTGAATCCCGGGGTTTGACTCAACCAGTAATTCTAATTCTGTGTACCCTTATACTGATCAAACTCATTAACGAATGTGTAAGTTAAGCCTATTTTGAACTTGTAGGTTTAAATCAATGTATTCAGATGTCTCTCACATGTTTCCTTTGGTTTAAAAATGACATTAGTTGTAAGTTACACTTGTGAATTCACTTAATTGCATACTTTGAACAGTTTAAAATTTTGTGTGTGTGTTGTCCTGGATCGTATTCTCGGTGACATGAGCATTTACGGCAGGGCAAGAATTATATTTAGACCTGGATATCGGCTGGTATTTTCTCATACACGCAGGGTCAGCCCCCCTAATGAGGCCTCACATCACAATACCTGAAAAATCAAGTGCGTGCGTGTGTGTGTGTGTGTGCGTGTGTGTGTGTGTGTGTGTGTGTGTTCGTTTTGGACTGAGTGCTGGAACACACGCCGTCTGTGGGCAGCTGTGGCTTTCCAGAGGTGACAGATGTGTTCTGACAAGGTGGCTGTCAGGTGACCATTCTCTGATTGATTGTTAAGCATTTCTCTCCATGGCCACCACATTAGCCCTGCAGCTGCGACTACCGTGTGACGTTCCCGCACAGCGGGTCATTCTCCGGGCATAGACACCGTCTTTCCATCAGACACACACACACACACACACACACACACAGACCTCTATTGGCTCACCTGCTAAAAAACACTCCGTTTTTTTTTTTTTTTTTTTTTTTTTTCCTTTCATGAAACACCAATGCAGCGCTCACACACCAGATGTAAAAACCTTAACCCTCGGACAAGGGAAGAAAATCAAAATGAGGTCAAATGCTTTTGTGACTCCTTTTGTTTTTCATTAAGCACACGGTCCTGTGTGTTTTACAAAGTTCAAATTCACAGGCTGTGTTTGTAGGAGAGGACAAACGCAAGTACGCTTCTCTCTGAGTCACAGCTTGAAAGAATGTTAGGCTGGGTTTGGTCTGAAATACACAATTCCATTTAAACGCATGGCCTTTTTTTTTTTTTTTTTTTTTTTAAAGGGTTGTAAGGGATGATTGGTTTCATGTGGTGCATTATAGAAAACTTCGCTTTCAAGTCATCTGTTCCTGATTGTCGTGTTTCTTAAGATTGTCATCGCGTTTAGAAATGCGGGGGGGGGGGGGGGGGGGGGTGGCCAGTCACGTTACAAAATGCTGTCGTGTTCTTGTTCGCACTTATCCAGTAATGAGAATTTGCGTCGATTTCTTAATTAGTCCGACGATTACGCTACTTAGACCACTTATTTATGAGGGGGACAAGAATGATGTGGATTTTTTCTTCCCCAGAACCGTGACATCTGCAGAAACAATTTAACAGCTTTCTTCTTTCTTTCTTTTTCTTTCTTTTTTTTTTTTCTGTCTGTCCTCTCATTGCAATGCACATTTATTGTCTGAACCACAGACATTTTGATGCAATCACTTTTTTTTTAAAAGGTGGTATCTGGCTGGATTTTAAGTAAATGGTCAACATTTTTTCTGAGCACGTTATATTATGCAGGATATCAGTTTAACTTCATTCTCTAACTCCGATCCCGGAGAAGCTCATGGCTCACAGTCTCTCCTCCGTTTGTGTTTCACTGGCTCTAATAAGATTTGAGTTGTCAGTCCTCTTGTCTCTGAGTAGCCTAGAGTACAGTGGTACTCTAATTCGCCCACATAGGACTAATTGATCAACGTCAGTATTTGAGGGGCAAATATGGATAAGACAATTGTCATCCAGATGTGTTTTCCCTAAAACGCAAAGTGTGCCGTTTGTGATGGATATTTACTAGACACACTGAAATTAATTGTTTAAATGAGTTGTGGACTGTGTGATAACATGGAGTTGTCTAATTCTGGTAAGTCTTGTGTGAGGGACCAAAAAAAAAAAAAAAAATAGCACATTTTTGTTCCTCGTGTTTTATAAAACATGAGGCTTTTGAGTCAAAGGTCTTTTATGGTCATTTAATATCAAAAGATGTTTTGGGGGCGAGTTTCACATTTTACTGTTGATCAAGTCCACAGATCATTTTAACAGCAACCTTTTCGTGTCAGGTTCTTCAAGTTTTGAAAACAATTTTTTTTTCCCAGTATCTATCGCACCTCCTGTTTTATTTTCTATTTCGAAACACAATTAACGTATTAATGTGTTTTTTGTTGTTTTTTTTTTTTTTTATTACTAATTTTTTTTTTATTGCCATTGGATAGCAGAATAATCCCATCATCCATCCCTAAATCATTAGATTGTTTTGAAGGTTTAAAGCTCGTGAGATCACTGCATATATTTTTTGGATAAATGCTTGGCCTGAGTTATTTTGCGCTGTGTACGGTCATCGGTGTGTTTGGAGCTCCGTGTAGTGTATATTTATTTTCCGGCACATGAGCAGATAAAGGGTTTAAAGTTCAACCTCCGTTCTTGTTTTGCTTGGGACTTTTCTCTTTCTCTGTTCTGTGGTCGTCCCTCGCTTTTATTTGGAGAGTAAATATTGAATTGGAATTGCTCAGTCTTAAGAATAATATCCATCTATGTAACTTGCATTCCTCATATTTTTACAATTATGATATGATTGTTGTTGAGAAACCCGATCGGTCCAGTGTTTTACTTTTCTCCGTCTACATGAATGTGTCACATTTGGATTTCCTTCCTTAAAGAGCGGGTCAGATTTTGTCCGACCTGTAGCAGACAACCGAAATCTCCCTCAGAAACCTCTCTTAGAATTCAGCTTTAATGTCAGCATTTTTTTTATGTCAGAGAGAGAGAGAGGAAAAAAAGACTTTTTAAGCTGCTTCACATGTTTTTGTTTTTTTTTACCTTTGCCTTTATATTCCTTATTGTCATATAGAGAGGGCTACACATACACATTGAATAATTGTTCTAGATAAGAAGGGGATGTGATTAGGAGCTCAAAAGACTAAGTGGGGGGTTTGGAGGGGGGGGGGTAGAGGGAGGGAGAGGGGCTATACAAGTTCACTACAGGAGCATCTTATGTTATTGTACTGTTTTGTGAGGATTCCTAAAATGGCAATAAAATATGTTCATATAAAAAAAAAAAGAAGAAGAAGGGGACGTGAGAGATGATGGAGCACAACTGCATCTCATCGCCTCTACGCTGATTACACATTAGAAACGTGGGTATTGGAGTTCTGACGCAAACTCACTTAGATACACTCTAATTCCAGCGGTTGGCGTTGACCTAAAGATGTGGGGCATCGCTCTTTGAAAGGAAGACGTTTGGACCCGGACGCTTGACGCCGTGTGAGTGTTACGTGGCCTGAGCAGTAGCTGTGGCAGTGTGCGTTGCCGTGTGAACTGTGATTGTGATGATACAGGTGTAGTTTGTAGGGAGAAGCAGCTCACCTCCCCTGAGCAACTCCATTTTGAACTTGACATGCTTGACAGTGGCACAGGTAGCTGTCACATTCATCTCGTGCGGTGTTTGCCGCTAGGTTCTCTCACTCTCTCTCTCTCTCTCTCTCTCTCACTCTCTCTCTCTCTCTCTCTCTCTCTCTGCCTCTCTCTCTCTCTCTCTCTCTCTCTCTCTCTCTCTCTCTCTCTCTCTCTCTCTCCCTCTTTTTCTCTGTCTCTCCTAATACTGTTTGTCAGTGGTATTGATAGACACAATTAGTCGCTGACTAATTTAAAGGTTCAAAATGAATTTTGAAATCAGTTTACTTAAGGAACCTTTGTCTCTGTCTGGTTTGGAGACTGGACGGTGGTGGTGGGGGGGGGGGTTGGAACAAAAAGTTCGTGCCGTGTTTGACTATTTCTCGATCTCGTGCGAAACTTCAAATGTGATGAGCATCGCATGAGAAAACCCAAGTAAACAGCGTCCTCAGGGCGAGAAAATGCCAAAATAAGGAAATATAATTTTCATCATATTTCTTGCTGCATTAATTCACATCTTGATCAGGCCATTAGCTGTTTAGTGATGTGGAGGGCGTAGATGCCTTCTCGGTAGTGGTCGGGCGGGGTGTATACGCGCGTGTGTGTTTGGAGGGGGGGGGGGGGGGGGGGGGGGGGGGGGGAGGGGGGGGGGGTTGGTGGCAGCATGGCATTTGTCAGCTCTGCTCTTCCGCTTCGAGTCCAGATTGATGGGTCATCTCTTCCCTCCCTCTTTCCTTTCAAAAGGTTTTCCTCAGAAAAGGTCAGACACTTAAAACTATTTGCTTAACAGCATGTCACTTTGCCTTAGAGGGCTGGTGAGAGAGACGAGAGGCAGGCACTGGAACCGTTTGAACAGGTCTTTACAGAGTGTGCGCCGGTTTAAGGAAGGCATTGGAGGGGAGGGGAGAAGGGGGTTGTGGGCGGGGGCGGCACCAACAGTGCAGTCCCGTGCCTGGCCTTGTGTCGGCTGTCTCAACAGGTTACCCTCTCCTCACAGACACTGGCCATTAACCGAGGGGAGAGTCTGAAGATTCTGACAGTGAAGGTCAACATCCCCGACTGGGTGAAGAATGACTTCTGTAGGTGGTGCGTCAACGTCAGGTCAGTCTCCCACCAACCACCAACCACCCCCCCCCCCCCCAACCACTACATACACACATGTTCAAGCTCTCTACTTTCCTCCACTTCTGCCCCTTTACAGCAGTATAATTTGACTATGGTACATACGCACCCAGATCTGGATAACAGTCAGTAATATGGTGAAGTTCAAGAGATCTTTTGGGTGTACAAGTGACAAGTGAGCCGCTTTCAATACCAAAAACTCATTAAAAAACAAACAAGGAATTTTGCAAGGAACCTTATGTGTTTGGTGAACTTCACTTAGTATTGCAGATAAGAAAGTCACTTGATTCACATCTTCTAGAGAGTATTTATATAATATAATATAATATAATATAATATAATATAATATAATATAATATAATATTAAATAATATAACATAATATGATAATGTAATATAATGTAACATAACAAAATAATGTATGTTCTGTAAATGTTATGTTACTGTTTTGTAATATGGAATAATAGATCTGAATAATTGTGACATAGTTTTGTAATTAATTTCTTTTTAATTTTAACATTTCAACCAAATTGCTGGGAAAAAACGGCTTTGTCTTTTTGTCTTTTTCATCCAGTTTCTTCATTAAGTTCAGCAATTAAGGACTGTACATCTAGTAGTGACAAATATCAAAGTAATGTGAAAATATATGTTTTGAAATATCTGCATACATTAGATTTTCTTTTTGCATTTTTTTTTATCTTGTTCATTCTGATAATCTGGCTTAAATGTGTTGAAAAAAAACAAACATTTTTTTTCCCGTGTTGAAGATGCCCTGTAATTAAACCCACCATCTCAGTTCCTCTCTTGGCTTCAGTCAGTCTGCTGGCAGAAACCCCAACATCAGATCCTCTCTTTCTCTGTGTGTGTGTGTGTGTGTGTGTGTGTGTGTGTGTGAGCGTGTTCTTGTCTTGTCACTTTCAATATTTATCTGTCTGTTAAAAAAATATTCAGAATTTAAAATAAATGTAATTGTCTTGTACACCTAATCTTTTTATTCAGGCTTTTTGAAGATGTTGTTTTATATGCTGAAGATTATTGTTTTATATACAAGGTTTCATATGTACCATGCACATCAAAAGATTTGATCTATTTTGAAATCATTTTTTCTTTTTTTATCAGTCAGCCCAATAATGCAATAAAATATGTTATAATGTCTCTTTTACAGAATTATATAAATATTTATATCTTTTACAACTAAAAAATTATACTTAAAACAGTTGATATGTGAAAGTGGATAGTGTGTAAGAAGTGTCCATGTCTGAACGTATAAGAGAAAGATGCTTGCTGTACAGGTGGAGACCACAGGGCTTTGCTCGGCCGGAGCTGATGAAGATTTTGAATGACGCTGTGGAGGATTCTTATAAGAGACTCATATTGCCACTGCTCATCAGATCCTACAGGTGCGTCATCTGTCCGAATGATGCTCGACAACATTTATTCTCAGAAAAAAAACACTTTTTTTTTCCCCACTTATAATTTCATAGAATTGACTCTATATAATAAGATGTCATAACAGTCTTGTGTGCTGTGCTGAAACGAATTGTCCGGTGCATAGTTCATGTCCTTTTTTGCTTTAGACCTAATTTTGCTGACCTAAAACATCCTTTTTTCAGTGCGATAGTAATTTCATTTTATTATTGTTTATTAATGGTGATCTAAACATTTCTTATTCTCATGGATTATGGATGTAGCGAAAAAGACATTTGCTATTCATTTCAAACGAAATCATGTTCTTTCTGGCAAAGAGCTTTTGTAAATCCCCAGATACATTTCATCATTGACATCATTTAGGTTGTCGTACAGTGACACTGATGTATGTGTTTGTGTTTTAATATCTGGTTTGTTTCTCCTTTGTCACAAGACTCACTGACCTGGTTTAAATTGCTGCATAAACTAAACAGAAACGTTCCCTTGTCCATTAGATGGACAGGTGGGAAAAAAAAATCACCTTTAAAACGCTATCTAAATGAAGAGTGTTTATTTATGTTTCATTTGCTTCTCTCCCTTCTTCCTTCATTCATTTTCTTTCTTTCTTTCTCTTTCTCATTCTGTATCTCAGGACTAAACTGACCGCCAGCGCAGAGAAGGAGTCTGTGGCCATGTTTGTGCGTAACCTGCGTCAGCGTTTGTTGATGTGTCCCGTGCGAGGTCGTGTCATAATGGGAATAGACCCGGGCTTCCGGCACGGATGTAAACTGGCTGTCCTCTCTGCCAACGGTGAGAGTCCCCAGCAGCCCACTCTGAGTCCGGCTCTTCCATACGACTAAATCAAACTTAAACGTCAGCATCAAAAACGGGCAGATGTATGATAATAAAAGAAAAAATTAGAAATGTCCCAGTTTTCTCTGAAGACAACTCCAAATTTTATATTTATCATGACCTTGAATTTTCAGTTCCTCACCTGGAGAGTTTTCTATTCTAAATTTCTATGTTTAGTTCATAGGATTGTGTTTTTCCCCCCTCAAACTTAAAGAAGATATAACACTTAATGTATTGAAATACATTTATACATACATACATCTTTTTGAATTAATACAAATATATATTTTTTTATATTTTTTATATATTTTTTTATATATATTTATATATATATTTATTTAAAAAAAAAAAAAAGCTTCAGATTGAAGAACTGCTGTGGACACTACATTTGTATTTGATTTTAATCTGTTTCTGAGGAAATATCTGCAAAGGAACCTATTTAATTTTTTTTTAAACTATGGTTTTCAAAGAAAATGATTTCATCATTTGTGTTTTTAATCATCTTTATTCCCTTTACTTGAGTGGAATAAATAGTGGTTGTCCTGGTTCATACCTCTTTTAACCAAAGCCAAGACAAAAGGTGATGTGTTAAGAGCCATGGGATTAGTGTACAGCATGTCAGAGAGAGGCTCAGAAAAAAGCCTGAGATAGATACTTCAGGTTTAAAAATGACTTTTTATGCATCCCTCACTACTCTCACGTAGTTTCCTTAAAAGAACAAAAATCCCCGTTACATTTCCCCCCTATTTCTACACCGTTTTAAATATTAATGCTGATTTTTTTTGTTCAGTCCTCCAAATTTAATTTAAAAAAAAAAGAAAAGAGAGATGAGCATTTTTGTTCAGTCACCCGATTTATTCATCCTTAAGAGTTCTCCTTATACCTGCCCCTGATTGACGTGTTGGAGAGCAAATACCTGTTGGGCACTCGGTGTGGGGTGGAGTCCACACTGTGCCCCATCGCAGGCGGTTGATCGGCCCGGCGGGTGTGTGTCTGCTGGTGTTGCCTTGTTTTTCCCCTCTGCCCTGCAGCACCACCTCATGTGTCCTCCACACACACACACACACACACACACACACACACACTCTCCACATGCAAGGATCAGTGTGACAGTGACAGGTCTGTGGGTGTGTGTGGTCACATGATCTCCCCCATCCTGAACTGTCCGAGTGGATCTGTCATACCTTCATCAGTACAGGGAGCAAACAGCAGTCCTTGCCCTCCTGTGGAGAGAGAGAGAGAGAGGAGGAGAGAGGGAGTGAGAAACAAGTGAATGAAGAGTTGAGTTGAGAGGTGAAGAAAAGGAGATGTGCAGGCATTTGCCCCCGCCCCCCCCCCCCCCCCCCCCCCCCCCCAAAAAAACTTGTCCTCTCATTTTCTCTCACTTCTTCCCTGGCTTATAAGCTCACAGCCACTCACAGTGAGCCTTTCATCTCTTCCCGTCTCCCCCCTTCCTATCTCTCTGTCTCAGGTCAGATCATACACACAGATGTGGTTTACCTGCATGGCTCGGGCAGACATAAGGAAGCTGATAAACTGCGCCACCTTATGATCAAACACAGGTACTGCGGCCGCAGCCGCCTGAGCGCGCTGCCTCAGTAGAAATGCCACACGCACGCCTCACAACTGGTTTTAAATACTGACACATATTTTTGTCCTTGTTAAACTGATTACGTTATGGGCGATGGACAGGGACAGAATTTTCTGATATGACTTTGTGTGATGTGGTTTGTGTGTGTCAGTATATGGTATAGTATGTGGTAGGATATGGTGATTTAGTCATTATCCAGTGTAACTGGACTGTTTGAATGCATATTATTGATGTTACATACGTATATTTTTCTTCTTTTTTTCTTTTTCTCTCTTTTTTTTGTGTTCTCTGCTCACCAAGCTGTCAGACTGTTGTCATAGGTAACGGCACAGCATGTCGGGAAACAGAGGCCTTCTTTGCTGACCTCATCAAGAGGCAATTCTTCTGCCCTCTGGATGTTTCCTACTGGTAAGAGATTCGTATGTAGCAGATCTATCTATCTCAGAACGACTAACAGTCAGTTTTATACTCAAGATATTTAAAGTGAGCACTAAATGTTGGAGTGCTGTTTGTAACTCAGCTGTTACGGGCAGACGGTGTCAAAAACGTAGAACTGGGCTTTGAAGTAAACTCAGGTGGCTTTTAAATGTTTCAGCCAAATCACAATATCAAATTCAGAAGCGCTTCATCAATAAACTCAGAGGTATGAAAATAGTTGTTGTAGGAGTAGGGAGGAGAGGAAACGGGACCAGTTTGGAATGTGTAACTCTTGTGGGTTTTAAATGACATCTGGCCCTTGTTTGACGGTCTCTAATTAAAAACAAATATTTCTCACTGTCCTTCAAACCAAACCAGTCTGACATGTTCACGTCCAACCCAAATATCGTCTGGATCTGGGATCTTCTCTCTCTCCCCTTTAGCTCAGCAAATGTTTGTTGACTTTGGGGCTCTCACTAGAGTGGCGTCCAGAACCGCTCTGAAGTAGCCATTTATGGAGCCCAGTGACGGCGGTTTTTGGTGTAGCGCTCCGACTCTCTCAGCGCAGCCCAGGCCGGTTGGCAAGTCCGCCTCAGTAATTCTCGTTGAGGCATGATGCGTCAAAATTGACATCTAAGGCTCTCCGCAAGTGTATCCATTTCAACCTCCATTCCAGAATGGAAGTGGAGGGTTTGAAAGATCCCATATATGCAATGCTACCTCTTATGTCTGGCTATGAACACCACAAACTCAAAAAACGTAGATTTGTTCATTTGTGAATCCTGCCAAGGATTCACAATAAGAGAAGTTCTGGTTTGAGTGAATTGCTTATTTAAGCATTTTTTTTTTGTCTCAAACAAGTGAGACTATACATAGTTGCTTTTGAGGAGGATTAGGACAAAATACTGGGATGCTGATTTGTCATTATACATTGTTTTATATATTATATATGCATATAATATATTTTTATTTTATACATATGTAATAGTTCTAATAATGAAGCAGAATATTATGTTAATGCAGTTTCAACTCGTCAGTATGTCTGGTGCTCTGGTTTAGCACAGAATTGGAACGACAGCAATCAGCAGTAGTACACTTTGTATGTCCAGCTCACACCGTAGTAGGAGCAAAGGAACAAATCTGTGAAATAACATAGCATTGCTTTAGCCTATAGAGTATATATGACAAAGACATGCAAATATATGGACAACAACAAAATGAACAAAAACAGGGGGGGAAAGGAAGCATTGATAGTAATAGGTTATCTGGTTTCTTAAAATGTTACATGTCATGCATAAGTAGCTTTAAGATCTAGTTTACCTTTCGGTATATTAACGGAAACACTGTTGGATCAAAAGCTTTGATTTGGAACATATTCAGACAAGCATCCAAAAAGGTGTTCAGGCTCCAAACAGGCATGATTTATTGTTTGTTTCGAGAGTTAGATGGAGTTAGAATTCCAGCGCTGCCAGAATCAGAAAGTTATGGCCTGCAAACTGTCATCACCGGCAAATCATCCAAAAGGTCATTACAGTAATCTAGACCACTAATCACTGAAGCATGTCCTGACAGCTTTGTTTCATCCTACGTTTGGAGAGTTCTTACTTGTACGGGTCAGATCAGTCTCTGTTTGACGTGGTATCACTGAACGGAGCTCGCTTTGACTGCTGTAAACTCTGAGACTCACACATCTGTCATTCACTTTACTGTTGAACTGCCAAGGGGGTTTTCCTTACAAATAAATTTCCTTTGATTTCCATTTACTGTAAAACCACCCAAAACCAATCAGAGAGGGGTTAGTTTAGGCATGGTTCCAGCTGAGGCATTATGGTTCTATCAGACACTGGTTTACTTTTTTAGGCTCGCAGATTGTTCCAGTTTAGGACCTTTCTTAGGGCTTTGTTCCCGGGCGTAAAAAAAAACGAGCTTGTACCCGTTGAGAACACGCTGTCTTTCCTTCAGATTTTTGCCAGTGTTTTATTTTGAGAAGCCTGACGAAGGAAGCGTGTTGAAAGAGATTCAAAATATTCCTCTTTTCACTGATTTCAGAAGTACGTTTCCTTCGGGAGTGTAGTTTTCCTTAAGTCATCAAAGTGTTGTAACTTCAGCAGTGAAGGGGGGGGGGACGATCATTAGAGATGAGGGATGACCTTTACGTCGCTGGTGACTACATGTCCCAGGAGGCTTTTGGTCTTTCTGCGTGACCCTTGAATGATCTCACCACACGAGAGTCATCCTAGCGACCAACAGAACAGGCTGTCAAAGCATTTTTAAACCCCTTATGTGACTACTACCAGCCATCTAGCGCTCTCTCATCGCATTTTGAATGCTTGAATGAAAATATGAATAGCTACAGCAAAAAATATCACAGTGTTCTTACAAACGCTAAAATGAGAAGACGGCAGATGGGACGCTGCTCCACAAAGAAAGGCAGAAGACTCGTTTCATTGAACAGTCCTCCAGCCCTCTGATGATAAATGCTGCTCTTAAATAGTCTTCACCTTGTCTTACTTATTTTGCATTTCAGAGACTGATTGCAATCCCTGCGTCGGCTTTTGGAGAGAATAGAAACCACTGATATGAGAGGCATCTCGCTAACCGCGAGTCAAAATTCTGCGTAAATATGTTTCTCAGCTGTGTCTTCTCCTCACCGCCGTGGTCCTAACTAAAACTCTCGCGCTCACACTCAGTGAGTGGATCATAACCTGGTGTGAAAAATCGACAGAGTTCCCTGGAGTGGAATCACAAATATGGTGTTTACTAATAGCATTCTTTTGTTCTGAACTGTGCAATGTCTTAGAAGTTTAGGTCACCAATATGGTATATGATTGGCTTTTTCTGACTTGTTGTCTCTTTTTTTTTTGTGTGTGTATTTTAGGTTATGTGAGATGACAAATATAATTTTCATTTGATGTGTTTAGGCTTTTTTTGGGTTATGAATTTCAGGTTCTGTATGTACTGCCTGGGTTTGCACTGGTTTTTGCTTCCTTCCTAATGCTTTAATGTTAGTATGTTAAAATTGACAAACATACTTTTTTTTTTCTTTTTTTAAATTACTGTGTCATAGTTAGTGTTTGGGCGTGGTGAACTTTTGTATTTATAAGCCTGATTTACTCTGAAAGCGCAGTGACTTCCCCGCACCGCTCCGCTTTGTGCCGCGGTACCAGTTAATTAAACCAGCGGCCTCATTTGCACCGTCTGTTATCTGTCTCCCCGCTCCTCAGCTTCATAAAACTCCTCCTGGTGCCCCCAACCCTCACTCCTCTCTCCCTCCCTCCCTCCCTCACCCCCTCCCTCCCTCCCTCCCTCCTTCCCTGTCCCCATGTCCCCCTCAGCCCTCTCCTCCTCTTTCTTCCGCCTGGCTGCTTCTGTGAAACGACAGGCAGCGCCAGCAGTCCACATGTGGTAATGAGCCTCTGGGACACAGGCGCCACAACCGCCTAGGACCTCTCAGGAAACTGGCACTCTCTATTTAAATGGGCAGATGAGCGATTGCCTGTTGAGTTGAGCCAGTTCCTCACTTTGCCTTATCATGCACTCCTCACTAATGTTAGGTACCTTTTTTTTTTTTTCCCCCCATTGTAGTTAGTTGATGTGGTCCGTCGACTGTTTTTGTTGATTATGTAGTGACTGCCTTGGATTAACACAGTAGCCTTCGCACGTTTCTAAGCCCATGTCCGCTATTGACATATCCCTGTTTTTCGCATCATATTGTCGGTTTTGGGTCCCGGGAGCTACTTTAACGTGTCCTGTATGGACTAGTATTTTTGTGTTATCTTCAAGTCACTAAAAATTCTTACCAGATATTTCATTTTGTGGACTTGGTAGTCATTTCTATTGCTCTCATCTCTCTTACTGATATACCTAATTGTTTTGTGGTAACACAACTGATTACAGTTGACCTTTCCCTGAACTTGTCCGTTGTTAGGGTTGTGACCTCATTGAGTCTAATTTAATATATTCACTCTGGGATTCCCACTTGGATCTATTTTTCCACACTGGAACCCTGCTGGTGCTTTCTGCGACACCCCTCTTTGGCAGCTCAACTCTCTAAGCCATCTCCTTTTATCTTTCCAGACAGTTATAGAGTTGTTTGTATCAAGAAATGGAAAGTCCCTCCTAATCTGTTCTTACCAAGGTTGTAATTACTCCATGGCAGGGACTTGTATGTGTGTGTGTGTGTGTGTGTGTGTGTGTTTCGTGTGTTATCCCCAACCTCGAGCCTTATCATGACTAAGAGCCCACAAAATGAACCAAATCAAAGAGGACTCGCAGAAGAACGTCCTTGACTGTCACGGCGTCTTTGTAGAGAACTATCGGAAAATGGCCCAGACAGCTATGTCACACACTGTAAAGACCCCTGCATCATACTCTCTTTCTCAAAAGCAAGATAACATCTTTCCTCTCGTTCCACCTCTCCAAAAAACTGATTTTTTGTCTCAGGCGCTCACTGAAAACTTGTAGGATTAAATATTTGGCTTTCATACATATAATATGTGAACAACAGTAATATGCACCTCTGAAGAACTAAAACTTTATGAATGAACTGTTAGGGTTTTATTGAACCTCTTTGATTTATGGCTGGTGCGTGTTTCAACCAAAGGTTTGCCTTTAAGCCAGTTAATGATCTCATTTAAAAATCAAACCAGCCAAAAAAAAATCATTTCTGTAATATATCGACGATTGTTACCATCTTCATTATTTCTTTGGGTGTATTAAAATTATTTTAGACGTACTTTCTCTTTGATTTTGCCTTTCAAGTTGTGTTTGCCACAGCAAGATAAGACCTTAGAGATCTTGCACCACCCCTCCCTTTGATCATTAGCTGACGTTGTGGTCCTTCAGACTGTTGGGTGATACAGCGGTCAGAACGGCCCTGGTTGAGTTCCTCTCGGCCCTGGTGGTGCCTCTTGTTCTGTTGTGTCCCTACAGAATAAGATGACATGTATCCTCGTTAATGAGGGAAGCCTGGAGTGATGACACTGACCGATCACATCAGCTGGGCTCTCAAGACAATAATCTTGATACAGAGCCTTGACTGCTGACCGCTTGGACAGTCCTGTCAGGCTTACAGGCAGGGGCGAGGAGGAACGGCTGCGCTGTTTGCCCTAGGCCATTCTCTAGCCACCAGCCGTCCAGTCTGCAACAATCAGGCTCAGTTAGTACGGGAATGTAGCAGAGTTGTAAGAGGGGCCATCTCTCCCTATCTCCCTGAATGTGTCTGTCCTTTTTTTTTTTTTCTCTCTCTTCTCTGTATTACTCTTTGACAGTTTGTCTGACCTTTCTTTCTTTCTTTCTTTCTTTCTTTCTTTCTTTCTTTCTTTCTTTTACTCTTAATCACCCGGGCTGCTTCAGGAATGCATTGAACACATTAAAGGAATTTTGCCATAGCTTGTATTTTGCTAAGACAGAAGTATTTAATAAGCTTTGCAATGGACAGAACATTTATCACAGTGTTAGCTAAGTGATCGCTGGATAGGTTTAACAAAAGACTTGCGATCTTGCTGAGCATACTATTGGTAAGGAAGAAATCATTAAAGCATTATATGGAGAGCAGAGACTGGTTATTGTTTTTTTTTTTTTCCTTTGTAATTGACAAAGGGAACAATTTGATCGCACCTCTCAGACACAAGTAGACATTGCTGAATTTTTAGGTTTAAGCTATGAAACTTTGACATTTTTAAAATGATTGGCAACATTCGGGTGGAGAATTACATGTCTAACTATCACTGAAAGTACAGTTGCAAGTTATTTTTGTTTTGTTTCAGTTTATGCTTTCCAGGAAAAGGAGCACATCCAAGACTGCATTATTAAGTGTATGTCCTATAAGTGATTATCAGTAGTGTCCTGCTGTACACTCTGACTGACTTGCGACTTTTTGTCAGCTGATATTAGGCTTCTATGCTACTTTGTTTTCTGAGTCACTGTCATTTGTAATCTCAGAGTCCTTTCCAGTGCTCTGTCTTGAGGTAATTAATGCTCTTGGAGTCCAGTCTGCTCCAGGTAGAGTGAGATCACCCCTGGCTGGGAGGTCTTCGATGACAAGGATATGGCATCAAGGCATTTTGGCTCCAGAACAAGAGAGGATTCTGGGTAGGGTGATTAGGACAGTGAAGGAAAAGGAAGAAAGATAATTACTGTCACAACCCCCCTGCGAGAGGCCCAGTGAAGGTTAGACGTCTGAATCATAAAGGACGGACAAATGCTGGAGTTCTCCAAGGTACTGTCCTAGGGCCGTCATGTTTTTCATCCACGGCCCCACATAACCCAACTTGTCATTCCTACAAACAAACAAGTCTTTCTAAACATCTTTTTATTTCTCAGTTAATGAGCTTTTTTTATATGTTTGATCTAAGCAGTTCCATTAGCTGGATTGTAAATGCTATAGGGATGAAAACAAACACTCTTAATGCCTGTATCTCACAAAATCAGTGCTGCTAAATGGTCTGTGACAGGACGTGAAAGTACACTGACAGTTTAAAAACATTGTATGATAGGAGTCTGCCCATGGCCAGTGTTTCAGGCTTGTTCAGAGGGTTTCCTGCTGACTGAAAATTTTCCAGAAGAACTCAAATACATTTATGTCAGTTTCATTCTAAGTCCCTCCACTCGGGATTATAGATCCTTTCCAGTCAACCGTGACACTGTTCTTTAAGAACATTTTTATTGCCTTCAACCCAAGTGCCAAATCCTTGTTTGTCAATTTCCATCATATGGGCTCTCTTTGTGATGTCATAATGACTGGAAGCAATCTTCACCAATAAGACTCGTACTGTGCAGCACATTTCATGCCTCATTTGCTTATGTTTGGCAGTTTTAAGTCAGAGTTTATTACCACTAGACAACAGAGGAAGAAAATGAAAGCAACATCAAAACTGGGAAACCTCAGTGCCACATATTCATTAAAAAAAAAGCATAGCGCCCATAAAACTGGCCTTGGAAACCAGTCTGTGAGGATCTTTTTTTGTGGGATACAGCAAATTTCCCATTTTAAACACATGGACTCAGATCGAAAATCAAGATGCACATTATGTTTAAGACCGAAATGTTTCTGTGTTTTATTAGATGGAACTAGAAAAGCATTTAAGGATTTGTAAAGCTTGTTATTTTTAATGCTTTACATTTATTTAGTTGACAGAGATGAGCACAGAATAAATTCAGTACACAAGCATAGGCAGCAAAGGCACATTCATCAAATACTTAAGTGAACAGTAACGGTAACACATAAACAGTGCAGATTAAGTTCTTCTTATTGTCTCTACAGCACAATCCTGTTCTAACGTATTAGATGGCGCATGAAAAAAGATGGACAGACACAGAGCACACTGAGTTTTTACATATTTTCTGATGTTTGACATTAAGTTGTATGGGTTTACAGATACCTGCAACATTCAGTAATAGCCCGGATGTCCACAGATGTCATGCAGGTGTGAGAAACACCTGCCTTTGGAGATGCGGTGTGGAAGTGTCGCTGTATGAATCTCAGGGCGTGGACACTCACAGGTGGCAAACAGCGCGTACCCCCCCCCCCCCCCCCCCCCCCCCCCCCCCCCGCACCCTCCTAGGCTGTATCGTCATCTCTCAGCCCGAGGTGCTAACGCTTTGTGCAGCAGTCGTGTGTTTGTGGAGGGAAACGGAGGGGGATGATGGTCTCCTGCCACCAGTTTGATGTGAGTGGCTGTGAGGCTTTGCTCTTTTCAGACGTGTACAGTGGTGGCAGCTGGAGTGTGGCGTTGACAGGACCCCAAGCTGACTGAGCGCCTCCTGCCTTCAAGCGTCACGCATGAGACTGACGGCCCCTGACACCTGCCATTTGGGCCCTTTTCTGGGTGAAAAATGTCATCATTTTCAGATGGGTTTTTGGGCCCCGATATCTGAGTGTCGTTGCCATGGTCAGAGTCCCTGGGGTGATGTGTCCACAAAGCTGACAGAACAATAGGCCAGGCCTCCTGCATTCAATCTCTTTTTTTTTTTTTTATCCTTTTCATACCTCTGTATATTTGTTTTAGTAATTAATATGAAAGTGTAGTATACACATCTATTTTGTTGTCATTCATCAAACACTAAAAAGCGAAATGCTACCCCCGTGTTATTCTTAGTCCCATTTGGACATGGTTTTTCTTTGTTTTCTTTTGCAAGCTCTGCAGAAGTTGTACCAAATAATAAGATGTAAAAATAAAGGATGGAGAAGATGATGACTTACAGAGAACTTAGTAATGCATCATTTCCCTCTGATCTCAAGGAATGAATATTCTCAGGAAAGTCATTGTGTTACAGGTACTGTGGTGCCAAATTTCTGTTTCACTGGTCTGTTTGTGGAGTGCAAAAATTGATTTCAGGGGTTCAGTGTTCTTTACACTAGCGACTGATGAATGATTTGTTTCCAATTTGCCTTCTTGAACTTCTTTAAATATAAATATCTATGTATTTGTGTGATCCTAACGCTTTCTATTGAAGAGTACAGACAGTACCTAAAGGGCCTTTCAGTAATATTGTATTTAAAATCAAACGTACAGTAACCTCTCTCTAGTCATTATGTCAGTGCATAGCTTATGATGTCACCATGGGTGGTACTCTGTCTCATACAGCTGGTGGTGTTGTCAAAAGCTCCCTGAATGGAAATATCAAAAGGGAACCTTCTGTTGCAGTGACATGTCATAAATGTGAATGCTTCTAGTTTTTTTCCGAGACAGCGTGTTGTAATTTTTTTTGTGAGAAAAACCACTTCAGAAACAGCAAAATTCAACATTCGAGTCTCTTAATCACCATCGCTCTTAGCATTTCAGAATGTAATGTGCGGACCATGCAGGTTGGAATGTGGAAAATGATACGCTGAACGTTGTTTTTAACCTTGTTTCATGTCAAACGTTACCCTGTGTGAGATTCCAAATGCGTGATTTTATAATGCCGATTTACAACCAGTCTCCGCATTTTTGCCATATTTGCTAAACCCGCTTTCTGCCCTCAGCAGACTCATGAGCCAGCCATCGATCTCCGTTCTTTTAAAGCAGTAAACAAGACTGGATCCATGAAAATCATCACTAGCTAATCTCTGACTTTGGAAAAGGCTGCCCGTGTCCTTAATCACGCTTTGATATATCAAGACCGAAGGCATCATAAATCGTTGTCCTTTTCCATCCGCAAGTTTCAGTGGATCATTTTGCCAAGGCCATGATATCAGCAGTGCTGTTCTTTAAGCGATCTGATGAAAAGGCTAATTAGCACTTGTGTTTGGGTTGGTGGGAGGACGGCAGCGAGGTATCAGAATTCGTATCCATCTCACGCTGTCTGTCAGTCAGTGGTCAGGACCGGTGGGGGGGTGGTGGGACCGCCGGCCCCGGGGGGAAATATGACGAGGGACGGAGAGGGGCGCAGCGAGCCCAAGCAGGGGGGGGTTTGACTTTGACTTTGCCCCGGGACGGTGACATGGCCCAACTGTGTTTGTGTTTGTGTGCGAGGAAGGGTGACTGTCAGGCCGTGAGGCCTATCGAGTCATCAGCACTTGAAGACAGCCTTTGTCTTTGTGTGGCTGTCTTTCAGTCTGTGTGTGTGTGTGTGTATGTGCGTGCGTGTGTGTGTGTGTGTGTGTGTGTCCACTCGGGTCAGAGCGGGCATAGACAACCTTCTGCTTACCGCCACGCCGATGCCCTCGCTTGAGTACAACCGTGCCCTCATGGTGGTGATTTGGCTACCGATTAGAGTGTGTATCCATGTCAGTGTCATTGAGGGCTGTTACCCAGCTGCCCCAGCGGCCTTGCTAATTAATTCAGACATGATAGGGGATAGTCTCCGTCTCACTGACTATCACCTCCCCCCCCCCCCCCCCCTCTCTCTCCCTTTTCTTGCTTTACTTTTTTAGGGCACTTTCCCTTAGGTATGAGTCTCTCTTGTAAATCCAGGCAGTCTCTCTCTTTCAGTTGACCTAGAGCAGCCTACAGTGTCGCATATCACTTAATAGGCAGATGAAACCTGCTTGTGTGTGTGTGTGTGTCTGTGTGTGTGTGTGTGTGAGAGAGAGAGAGAGAGATCTATTTTTGTACAGTATACAAAAAAATGTGTTGTTTTCTACACAGTGATTGATTAAATCAGTTCTCTTGTTTTCACTTTAATAAATGTAACTTAGAGGCTTCAAGAAGCCCGGTAGTACGGTCAAAAACCATGTAAGAGGATGTCAGCATTTAGCCACGTTGCTTGACATGTATCTGATTGAGCAGCTAAGTCAAATAGACAGGGAATGTATCAGTAGAGTCAGGTCCCTTGACCTTGACATTGTGTCTGTTCATACTTGATGCAAAGATCAAAGTGCCCTGATCAGAGAACAGTAGACTTCTGATGCCTTGATGCTCGCAAGCCAGGAAACTGTCAGCGAATCAGACAGTCTCCCCCCTGCTTCCAGCCTTCTGTCGCACTCACTTTCAATAGCCGACAAGAGGCTGTACAGGAAATCGAAATAAACTCTAAACCATGAGAAGAATATGCACTGTTTTCCTGTTCTGTAAGGGTTTGCGTGTGAAGGGTGTGTGTTTGTGTGTGAGACTGTGTGTGTGAGACTGTGTGTGTGTGTGTGTGTGTGTGTGTGTGCGCGCGTGCGTGCGTGGACACTATGTGAGTCAGTGGTCAGTGTGTCCTGTTTGTGGTGTCAGATGAGACAGTGTTTGAAAAGCCACCCTCAGGCTCTGACACGATGCGGAGAAGACGCCAGTGCAGTGCATGAGCAATGTCACTTCACTCCCATCAGGTCACTGGACGTGTGTGTGTGTCTGCACGTGCGTGTTGTATCCTTTTGTCTTTGAACGGGTGTGTATACGTCTTCTTTGCACGTTAGTTTATGTAGAATGTTGTACGTATAAACGGGTTTACCTCCCTTGCCCTCTCGGAGCCTGTGAGCGTGCTTGCGGGTGTGCGCATGCAGGGGCAGATGGGAGAAAGATGGTCTGTGTCTTAATGACCAGCCCCACGATGACCTTCTGAAGGTCATATGTCAGCGCTTGTTAGAGCTTTCTCTGCAGGAACATGTCAGAGGCAGGGAGAAGGGCGGGGGGGGGGGGGGGGGGGCGCAGGCAGATAATGAAAACAAGGGCACCAGTTCATTTAGAAAGAGGGCTCACATCACACAAATTCTGCCCCCTGTCATTGCAAACATGTTGTTAATTGACAAAGCTGACACAGAGAGCCCTAGGTGTTGACCAGTAGTCGCTATAGCAACATGTTTGCCCAGTTTGAATGAATTATTAAATCTTGTTCTGACCATAAATCTGAGCAGGATGATGAGTAATGTCTTTTATCAAATGTGAATTTGAAAGATGTTTGTATCTTTGAATACCAAAACTGATCAGTATGTCTTGAACGGTCATGGATACGGGGTGCTTTAGCCTTGTGTTTCTTTCTTTCTGTCTGTCTTTCTTTTCTTTCCCTTTGCTTTGGCTTAATTACTGACAAGACACCACCACACAGTAATTTTGCACTGATGGAACCATATTTGATAAGCAAAGATTAAGTTATGTTCTTGTTGTGTTGTGGTTTTAATCTCTCAAAAATGCTGTGGGATAACTTGAGGAAAGTAATCTTTGCATCCCCCTGCCTAGACATGACAAATACAACTTCACCTGCTCTGCAGTATCACAAAATTCCTCTGGGTGGCAGTATTAGCCCATTTATGGTGTGGATTGCATGCAGCGTCTGTGAAATCAGGCCAAGGATGTGTGGTGAATGACAGACTCTGAACAGCCCTGTAGATCTGGCCAGTTCTTACATTACACTTTTCCATATTTTAGTTATTTACGAGCTCCACAAATATTACCACGTCTTACCCTGACAGGAAAAAAAAAAACAAGGTTTGTCAGTTCTCCCGTGTTAAGTTTTTGTACAGCTTTGGTCTTGACTGAAAAACTGTGAGGCCTTTGACTTGCGAAACTGTAAAAAGCACAGTAAAAACACTGGCTTGCGATTACTTTGTGTTTTTCAGTATCACTAATGAGGCGGGAGCCTCCATCTACAGTGTGAGTCCAGAAGCGGTCAAAGAGATGCCCGATCTGGATCCAAATCTCAGGAGCGCAGGTAAATCTTAATCTAAACACCTCTCAGAAATAGGACCTTATGTACAGAGGTCGCCAGCTTTACCACTTACCGCATGTCATCGCCTCTTCACTAACGTATCACAGCAACTCTGATGCGTTTAAAGTGAGGAACCATAAAGGTTTTGTCTTCATGTTGAAATTTCATAGTCTTGCTCCGGCCATGAACGTCGTATCTGAAATGATGGGACACGATGATTGTAAGGGCTTTCTAAATAAATTCATATCCCAGTGGTGAGTCTGTTAATAACGCGTAATAGAGTTTGGTCATATAGGCTTCTTTGTTAATAGTATTATTAGTCATATTGCAGATGGAATAGAGACTATATAGTTGGGGAGCGAATGCTGCAGTGTTCTGATAGTGAGTCCAGCCAAAATGTCAGTCTGCTTGACAGCTGTCGTTCCGACTCACCGTTGGACATTTGTGACAAGCTAAACCGTACAAGTCGAGGAGTTGAATTCTTCGGTACTGCTACAAGCCCTGCAGACACCAAGCGGCTTTACCTGTCTGTCCAGCTCAGCTCCCGCTCCTTCAGACCTTTCTATGCCATTTGAGTGGACCGAAACATCTGGACCTGAAAAAATACCTCACGGTCGCTCTCTCCCTTTGGCCATTGCTATTCCGTCTTGTTCGTTTTGAGGTCCATAACTTCAGCCGTGCTTCATAAGCAGCGACACTCGCCGGCCGGCCCCGGGCTTCCAATCGAAACCTTTTAGACAGTATGGAGTATTCATAAAACATTTTTTTTGCGATTAGTCAAAGCTGTACTCCTTACTTTTAAATAGCACTTTGTCTCTGGTACGCTGGACATTGTAGGCCGCGATTTTGTCATGGACCACACAAGCGTAAGGCCCCACGACCTATACATGAGGGGGGGGAAAAAAAAAAACCTTTCACAGAAAAATCTGGAACTTTCTCAAAATCACTCAAAAACAGGATCTGAGAATTATTCCAGACTTCCCCTATAAAAGCAGTAAATCAAGACAGGATTAATCATAAATTTTCTTCTGGTCAAGAATAACAGCAACCCAGGGAGCTATATTTAACCTTTTTTATGAAAGGCGTAAGAAATCGGAGCGTACTATTTCGGATGTGTGTAAGTCTTTGGGTCTTTTAACAGCTGATGCTGGCAGATGGTGAGGATGCTCTTAAAGGACTTTTTGTGTGTCTGTGTGCGTGCGTGTGTGTATGTGTGTGTGTGTGTGTGTGTGCATATGTGTGTGCTTATGTGTTTGTGTGCTCTTGTGTGTCTGCTGCATGTATATGGAAGCCAAGTGTATATGGGTTTGTAATTTAAGGTTGCGTCTCCTGAGAACTAAGAAGAGTGCTCGTAGTGTCTTGCTGTGAGCTTCCTTTGTGCACCCATTCAACTCTGTGTCCTTGTCCGTAGACTAAAGCCCCTTTTTTCCCCTTGAACTTGAACTCTAGGGACCTCCAGTGTTCGACCTTCGTTACTACAGGATTATAAAACCTATATTTATTGGTGCATTTCAACCACTTCGCTGCCTACATCTCAGACTTAGGTTCAGCTTTACTTATCTCTGCCTCAATTCCAACCATTACTGGCATGTAAACGTTGTACAGTATCATTGTTTGGATCACCTACTAGCAGGCATCTTGTGATACTTTGATCCCGGCATATTAAAGTACAACCTGATATAACACCACTAAGTACCTCAGAGTGAGAGTGGGGATTTTTGTTATCCGTGTGGATCAGGGGACCCCACTGTAGAACACAGTACGTATGAATTTGATAAAACGTAAAGCTTTTAATCTGTTGTTTCAGAGAATTCTAGTTGCCTCTTGAATTACTGACTTTCACGATGAAGATGATCAAAAACTACCGGATTATAAAATAGCACATTTAAGAAAGTGTATTTTATGCTGAAATGGTTGCACTGAGAAAAAAACAACAACATCAAAAAAACAATTTTTTGGCTTTTTGGCAGTTAGTGTCAGAATGGTAAGGGGCATTCTGAGTGATTCTAAAAATTAAATCAAAGCAGATTAAGTGAAACAAAATCGAAATCTGCTAGAACGTTCTTGTTTTCATGTCCTCTTGTGTTCAACTCAGTCTTAAGGAGCTGCATTGTGTTATTTCATGTGCTCTTGTTTTACTGAGATATAAAAATGAAGTAACATGTATGTAAAATCCATTTGTAATCCATCACCATGGAGAAATGCAGCAATCTGACAAATGAAAAAAGACAGTTGGTTATTGGCTTTTTGAGAAATAATGCAGTCGGGCCCAAATGTACAAAATTATGAAATTTAAAACAAGCGTCACAGTGGTATGACCTGGTACAGATGACCCGCTACGAGACTTAAACGTATCATCTCTTTAGTGCACAGACAGGGAGATGATTCATGGGGGAAAACAGGGACAATTGCGGAATATAATTGTGTCTTTGGATCATAAAAAGCACTAAATGTTTAATTAGACACTACCTTCATGCTGCTTGGAAGGGTTCCTAGGGAGGGTAAAAAACATTATTGAGGTCAGCAAGTAAATGCAAGCCACCAGACTTGGCGAAATGACCTTGGCATTGGGTTTGGAAGTGGTTGCTGTAGTCAGATGACTTGGAAATAGAGCTCTTGGCTTCATGCACAAATGATGGGTTTGATGTTGAAAGACAGATGAGTGTGGCAATGGATCTTTGATGTTACGGAGGTGTTTTGCTTCCACTAGGACTCTTATTAAGGTCAGCGGCATCATGAACCCTACCAAGTATCTGGACATTTTAACCAAAAAACCTACTAACCTCAGTAGCCTAAAACTTGGATCCCCAAGTGCACATTTTAGTCGGTTAAGGAATGGTTGATTTACCACAAAGTGACCATTTTCCATGGTCATCTCGGTTTCCAGACTTAGCCCATTGATAAGCTGTGGTCTGAAATGAAAAGGACAGAATCTTAGTGCAGATTAAAGGATGTTAAATGATCTGGGAAGACTCTCTTCTGAAAGAGGTTCCTCTAAGGTCCTTCTAAGTTCTCCTCCGTCATAAAATATTCAGAGCACTGAAAATAGAGATGCTAAGAATTCTGATGCGTTCATTCTTTTGTTGTTGTTTGTTTGTTTGTTTGTTTTATTCAAGGTTATGATAGAAATATGTCACCTTTTGAAAAATTGCAATATAGCTTAGTACTGATGTATTGTTGTCTTTTGTGCCCATCTTAATGAAAGCTGCCAGTAATTCTAAAGGTAATATCAACAGAGTTGAGTGTATTTGGTTAATAATCTGATAGTACAAGTTACTGATTGCTCATCATTTGTAGGTGTTCACTGAAGACTCTGTACTTCATTTAAACACATACACACACTCACACAAGTCTACCATTGTTGGAATCTTGATGTGTTTTAAAAATGTCTGGTGAGAGGTTAATATTGGTCATCTCATTTTTAGCCTTGACTGTGAAATGTTCTTAAAATATTAGACTTTGCAAAGCATCCTGTGTTTGTTTGCTTTGTTCCTCCATATGAAACAAGAGCTCCACAGAAAAGACTTTGAAAGAATTTTTCTAAATATGTTCATATAGGAACTTGCTTTTTCCAGCTAACAAATGTGTTTTTCCACGTGTTTTCTGGTTGATAATAGCATATAAGATAATACACAGCATGCATGAACTCTGGGAAGTATCAGTTGCTGTTCAGTTATACATATCTCAAGCAATAGAGGATTCTGGGTATTCCGTTTTAAGGCAGTAAATCACACTATAGAGCAGTAGGTGTGGATGAGTGTATAAGAAGGCAACTGTTAATGGAGATTTCTAGGGTCGAGCGGAGGACGGATGATCTGCCTCACTCTCAGCGTCTCTGCGTAGGACTCGGTGGGAAGTTGTTGCCTGCAATAATATTTAGACATAGATGAGGTTTCCGCTCAGTCCTTGTAGAGCACACAAAAGCACTCCTTTGCTCTTTCAAAAGTACAGCTCATTTGTAAGGGAAAAAAACAGTAGTAATCATTTATTCATCAAATATATACAAAATAAAACATAAAATTCTGCTGAGTCTTTAACCCTGTCACAGTTTTGCTCTACTTGATTTAACGTTTAAAAGTAGATATGGCCAGTATTCCTGGCGTTTGTTCATTTTTTAAAATTTTTATTTTACTGTAGAAAAAAAAAGACTCTTTGCCACCATCAGCATTTCCCTCGAATGCAGTTACGAGAGCGGTGTGTATATACACATATACTGGTTACATTTTTCTGTATTTAAAAATTTAAACCAGTTCAAATCACTTATTTATAGACATTTTCATCCTTCACATGGATAAGTCATGCACAGCTACCGTGTTGGCCCATCCAATGGAAACTCATGCTGAAATTCATTCATTCATTTATTCATTCATTCATTCATTCATTCATCCATTTTCGTGAGGGGGTGCTGGAGCCTATCCCAGTGTTCATTAGGCGAAAGGCGGGGAAACACCCTGGACAGGTCGCCCATCCATCACAGGGCAGTGCTCAAATTCACCATTACCATATTCAATAATTTCGTGTTTGGTCCGTGAGAAGAATGCCATTGCAAACATTCGTTTGGTACCATTTCTCTTCAATCAGACTATTATTTGTCTTTATTTGGCTTGTTATTGTGTCTTGAGTCTAATCCAGTTCAGCTGGGGTTTGACTGGATGACGTGAATAAAGGCAGAATACAGCAGATGTCTCACAAGAGCTGGAAAAGTGTATTATTAAATTCATTTCACATAAATTATGCAAATTTGTGGCAGTAGGCCTTCCTGATTTATTAGTAGTTTATAAATGTGATTTTTTTTTTTTTTTTTTAAGTTTGGTTTGAGGCTCATAAGGGTCTACTCATTTGTGTCCATAACTGTTAAATGTTTTTTCCATAGCAGACCTTGCACAGCTCTCTGTGTTTGTTGGCTTTGTTCCTCCATAGCAGACAAGAGCCCCACAGAAAAGACCTTGAAAGAATCCAAAAACAGGATTATTTAATCAAGCTCAGAGCTCTGCATCATTTGGACAGATTTGAAGACGGCGTATGCTTCGTGAAGTGAAGATACTTATAGATAAGCTCTGTTTAAGTGGTGATGTATTAAACTAAAATTAGCATTTTGTATTGTGGCATCGTATCAAAATACTCGCGCACAGGTCTGCCCGTTTTCGCTTACGGGTGTGCGCGGTCGCGTGTTTGCGTGTGCTCACACACACTTGTAACTTGCTGTGGATGTGTAATCAAATGAACTGTGCCAGAGCTGGATGAAAGCTTTAACGCAGGTGCAGTGTCTCTAATAGGTTTTCGGAAAAGGGATTTGTTTTCAGTAAATCAGTGAACCTGTGTGGGAAAAGCCAGCCCCTCAGGCCGGCGTCTTCTGTGACTGCCACTCATGAATAGACCGTCAGTCTCATTTACATAGATAATCTGTCTCTAATCAACTCTATTGTTTTATTAAAGAAGTAATTTCGCAGGTCTCCCGAGATCTCCGTTTATATTGCCGTCTCTCTGTCTTGCTCTCGCTCCCCCCCACCCCACCTCCCCCACCCCCCCCCACTTTGAGATATGAAATATGTTTACATCAGGAAGACATCGCGCAAAATCCTTCACATATATGAAAGACATTCTTCTTAAATTGTCTCCTGAAAGCAGAAAGTGTTGGTTTTTGACCATTTAATTCCGTTGTGTTTTAAGTCATTTTGGGAAGAGGTATATCTGTAGTTTCTCTGGTCTGAGAATTTCCATATTCTTGTATGAGAAGTTCAGTTCTCTGTCTGTTTCTCTTCCACAGTGTCCATCGGGAGACGTGTTCAGGATCCCTTAGCTGAACTGGTCAAGATCGACCCCAAACACATCGGCATCGGCACGTATCAGGTCAGTTATTCTTCACAAAAAAAAACCGTTTTGTCTTCCTCCCTCCCTCACTGTGTCATTCATCCTCTGTTCATTTATCTATTCCCTCAGCAGCGTTAAGTTTCAGAAAGATGTTCCTAGTTGCTTGTCTGAACCCGTAACAGTTGACCTCGTCGCCTTTCTAAGTGCCTAGCATGACCGTAAAGTCAGTTGACAGAGAACCAATGCTGACCATTTTCAAATGAACTCGACAGCACTTCTACCACTGTTTAGTCCTGTACGCTTTCCTTAATTAAGGGTTATGTCTTCTCCAAACAGAAGTCAGTTTAGCTGGTGAACTTATCCTGTCTCTGTTTACTTTTAGAGTTCATAAGAAATATTTATGTTGTTTTTTGTTTTTTTGGGGTTTTTTTTTTGGTAAAATAAATTGACAGAGGAGTCTCAGTAGCATTACACGCTGACCGAAAACAGATTCTAATTTGTGTTGCATTCTCTCTTGCCGTACCTCTCATTTGCTGTGTTTCTCTCTAACTCCTCTTGACTTGCTTTTTCCTTTGCTTAAAAAAGGAAATAGTGTGGCCTTCAACTCTGAGAGACCTTGTGTAAAAATAAATGTAGATTAGATCACTGATGAAAAAAAAAAAAAAAAATGTTGCTTTTAGGAGGCTGGCAAATCAGAGAGGAAAAACTCTGGTGTGTGTTCTCGGCACTGGTAGTGTGTACGTTGTGTTTGAAAGTTCCTACACAGTGGAAAACAAACAGAGAGTCCATCTACGCCCATGAATCCTGGAGAGGGGAGAGTGCTAGTCAGGCAAGACGTGAGAGACCTGCAGGAGCAGTGCACTCTTGTGGCTACTTCAAAGAACAGCTTCGTCAGTATCTTACACAGAAAAACATCTTTAAACGTCAAGTCGAGGGAAAAAAAACATACAAGTAGCATACCGCGTTCAAGTTCATACTCAAGGTTTGTTTGCTCTTGTAAACGCTGACACTTGCTAGAAAAAGAAAACTACATCTCAGGATCTCTCCCCTTAACATGTACATACACTCAGTTTCTTTCTTTCTTTCTTTCTTTCTTTCTTTCTTTCTCTCTTACTATATCGAAACGGGATTTTTTTTTAACACGTTTGGCTCAGATGCTGCCCATCAGAGGCTCTGAGCCCTCTCTTGCTCAGTGTCACTTTTCTCCCACCGGTTCTTCATGGTTCCTGCTACTTGACCCTGAGGTAGCACGCAAGCACACAGACACACATGCACACGCACACACACACACACACACACACACATACACATACACGAAAGCGTGGGGTACCTGTGGGACAGCAGACGGTCAGTGTTCCCTTCCTCAGTGGGCAGTCTGGGGCCGCAGTGTGACTCGCGGCCAGTTGCCGTCAAGCACCCACCGCCCCCTCCTCACCCCCCACCCCCCATCCCACATGTCTGTCAGCGCCCGGCATTTATTTACCCTGTCACATGATCTGAGGAACGACAGTGCAACACGAGCCCATGCACCGCTTCCCCAACACGTTGAGTGATGGGGGTCTGTGTGTGTGTGTGTGTGTGTGTGTGTGAGTGTGTGAGTGTTGTGCTCTGATGCGTGAAATGGTATGTTTTGTGCTTTTTGTGTGTGTTGGACTGTTGCCCGAGCATTGGGACGTACGATTTTATAGCTTCAATCGTTTTTTGGGGGCTTTTTCTGTGTTTGGTATCTTAATTGCTGTGCGTCGGTTAGGTTTTTTTGTTTATTGTTTACGTGAGTACAGAATTTATCAACAGGTTTTTATGAGCCCCTGAGAAAGTTCATCTTTTTCCTGTTGTCTTTGTTTATTTCTTTATTTGTTTACCCATATGTGTTCTCGGTTCATCCTCTCTCAGAGCCTCTTAGTCTGTCTGGTTGCTGTTGACGGTCTACATTGTCTTCTTCAAGCATAACAACTTAACTTTGGTTTGACTTTTGCCTAAGTGAATACTTTTCTCTGTTGTTGAGGAATTTCTACTAATCTCTCGGACAAAAACATGCTTCCCCCCCCCCCCCAGTATATTGTTTCGCTCCTTGAAGCACTAATAACGTTTGTCCAAAAATAGGGTCCTTTCAATTTTTCCCTTAATTCCACATTACAGTTGTTCAAAAATATGTTTCCCTGGGTTGACCGCCGGTTTCAGGTCATTTCAGTATCCCCACATGCTCAAAATTCTTGTTTTGCTACAAAGCTGGGCTTTCAGAATTACTCAGAGCACCGCTATAATAGTCAGCACTCACTGATCCGATCCATGCATAGCTTTCAGCGGTACTCCACCAAATAAGCATAGGTTACAGGTAGCGCTATTATCTGTGTAAGAAGACAGAAATGATATACACAGATGGTACTAGGCCAATGGTGTGAAGTCAACCAGAGTCTACTCAGAAATGCTGTTCTAATGCTTCATCCTGACCAGTGGTAGCCACAGACTCCCTAAAAAAAACCTCTGTGAGACGCTAGCAGGGCCCTCATACCAAACAATTTTCTTCTTACAGTTACAGCTCACACAGCCATGTCACAGCCAGTCGTTATTAAACGGACTTTTGGAATTCTCCGGCTGCTAGTGCATTTTAACATTTCTCTCAGTGTACGTGATCCCTAAAATGCCTTTTGGCACATGTACCGAGCAATTGGAACAAAATGGAGGCCTTGTTTTCTTTTTCTGCTTCTTACCTCTTGCTATACAATATGTCTCATTTTTCTCATGGTTCACAGCTGCTGTGTCACGTTGTACAGGTATTATACACTAGCTCGGTTCTTTTCGCCAGCTTGCGCGCCGTGCACCGCCGGAGCTAGTCAGCTCGCTGAAAAAAAAAGGGAATTTGCCAGACTAATCAGTCAAACAGCACATAGCACCTCTCCCACAACCTTGATTGACATGTCTAATGAGTTAACGGAAATAACTGGACTGGGATGAAGAAAAAGAATAAACTGGACATTTGACTGGACTGGAGCCACTTAGCTAATATGTTTACCCTCCAATCGCAACCCAAACGATATTAAGACAGCAAGAACCTCAGAATGCACAGAGGGTGACTGAAAGCTGCTCCGTACTTCATGTTGCACTGTGTTTTTTCCAGTGTGTTTTCAGTGTTTACGGTGAAATATGTGTAAACATGCTGAATGTTATCTGTCATGCCTACGCTAAGCTTATGCTGAAACTGATAAGGGCAAACATGATATTTAACATCATTTTCAGCATTTTTAAAATCCATTCAGCATAAATTAATAAACTGTATTTCTTGCCTCTTGTTTCCAGTACATCTGTGTTGTGTAATGTTAGGTTTATCACTGTTTTGACTGAATTGATTTTTACTTCAAGTCAGTTCTGTGGGAGCCTGTTCACTGAATTTATCAAGCTGTTTTTGACAGTTATTGTATTTACGTTGGTAGACTGTGCAAGACTCAACTCATGAGATTATTATTGATTTGCTGTGGTGAAGCTGTCAGCCCTGAGGTGGGTGGAGCCTCCCTGTATAAATGTAAATGCCCTGAGCTGTCAATCACAACAGCTAGAACCTTCCTATATTTAGCTTTATGTTCTGAGCTGTCAATCAAATGAGATGTGGGCGGAGTGTGTGAACTAAGATTTCCCTTGCTGCTGAAAGGTCCCGGGGGCCACATTTTACCATTTTACCCAGCTGTGTGAGAAAACATACCACACACCCCCGGATATTAAAGTAACTGTCACTCTCCTGCACTCAGTGTGTCAGTGTGCATGTGCATATGAAGAGAGTTAAGGTTAGGGTCAGTTCCATATCTGTCCACGTGTTTCAATCAAATGTGTTTGCGTATACATCTTTACGTATATGCTTTTGCATGTTTGCGAATGAGCAGTTTAAAATCCATTTGCGCTTGGCCAAAAGGTAAAAGTATAGTGAGAGATGGGGGGGAAAAAAAAAAAACAAGTGTTTGAAGCTTTGTCGTTTCCAGATCGCGTATGTGTTAGCGGATAGTGTTGGGACAGGTTTTATGACAAGATCAGTGAAGACCTCAGATTGTCAGGTGAATGTGATGTCACTGCGCTGTAAATGGCAGTCTCCCACGGGGCTCTTTTTAATGGCTTTTCTGATTTGTTCCCTGTCAAACTCTGTTCCTGTAGGCCAGACAGGAGGAAAGGAGAAATGACTGATGATTGACAGAAGGTTGACAGGTAATGATGGATGGGTATTACCTCTTTTAGCGTGGGAAAAGCCCAGGATTGAGTTTTAAAGAGTGATGTTGGAATGAAGGCCAAGTTACACCGTATTTTTATATTAGTCTAAGCTTGCTTTTGTATTCTTACTCTCTTCTGAAGACATCAAGAAGTTTTACTAAGTCAACTCAAATCATTTCTGAAACGGAGGTTTCTAGAAATATCTGTTTGCTGTTTGATAGTGCAAATAAAGAGTTGTCATTATCTACAGTTTAGCCAATCAAATGGTTAAGTTTTAGTTAGGGAGCAGTTGTGCTGTTTTCTTTGAATAAGCACACGTGTAAACAAACAGTGTCTAGTTGGTGACCACAAAGGTGTTTTCTCACGTTCCAGTTGACAAGCCCTTTGGCAGTTTTCCTGCGTTCAGAAGGACTGTTAAAAGAATGAAGCCGTTCCTGGTCTGTTTGGCAGGTGTTAACCCACTCCAGCTCTGAGCACAGTGGTGCTGTAGCCTAAGGTAAGGAAAAGAGCTGAGAGAACGTAGGAAAGTTTTATATTAGAGTCCTGTCAAGAGCGTCAAAATCAACCATTAAATTGTCTATTCGCCATCATCTTACAGCGTCCGCCCGGTTTACTGGCAGTTCCACCCACTTGGAACGATATGTTGTACCTGAAATGCAAGAGCAAATCCAAAGCTGGTATCTAGGGTCTTGTTGCTAGGGTCTTAAACAAATGCAGTGGCATCAACAGTGATTGGTCAAGTGCTCTGTCATGCTCGTTAACCTTGACGCGGAATGTTTTTCTGAAGTATATTTATGATGCACCAAGCACTTTTTTCTTCCAAGGCCCTCAAAAGCAAGTTGCTCTACCACAGTACTCCTATCTCTCGTAACAACATTGTGCTCCTCTCAGCACAGCAACATGTTCAATGTTACACATTGGTTTTATCAATAAACGATGGTTAAGTAAAAGTTTTCAAAAAATGAAACAAAACCCAGTTCATTGACTGACCACATGAGTGGTTTGAACTCATGTTATCGTCATAAGCTGTCAGTCAGAAGCAAAAATGCCTAAAACTCTTGGCTCCACTGCATTGGATGTTTTCATGTCTCGCTGAATGGGGGATCTAGTATGTGTACAGTTTTGGCTGCAATTGACTTATTCACGTTCGGGAGATAAGTGGAAATGGCAAATCTGTCGACAGACTTCTTGGGTTCGTACCCACCATTTCGGCTCTGTGTCAGTCAGTGGCATGTTCCAAACTTCTTTCAGGATGTCCTCAGCCGCTATTCCCTGTTTTATTTGAGGCTTTCATGTTTTGCTGAAGTCGCAGGTCTCTAGTTACGCGAGAGCCAATGGGTTGGGAGGTATGTAAAGGGATCCCCTCCCAAACATCTTTTGTGTTTTGCACTCTCTCTGGGAAGTGTGTTTTCAGAGCCTGCAGCTGGTTAGATCCGTGGCGGGTCACAAGGGAGAGAGAGAGGAGAGAGGAGGACTGATTGACATCACAGAATGGCAGCTTTTCATGAAAAGGCTGTTAACTGGGCCGAGTGTGGACAGAAACACTTTGTTCTGACGCTGGGGCCCATCCAAGCCAAACAAGACCTTGCACCTGAATTTAATCCTGCTGGTTAGGTGTGTGTGTGTGTGTGTGTGTGTGTGTGTGTGTGTGTGTGTGTGTTAGGGAGAGAGAGAAGACAGAGGGTGTTGGTGTGAGCTAGAGTTCGGAGCCTTGCCCTGGTCCTGCCTGCCTTGCTTGTGTTGACGCTGAGAATGGAGAGTTTGGGTGTTTGTCTTACCACTGGCCTTTCTCTCGTTCCCCGTGTGGGTTTGTGGTGCAGAGGCCGAGAGGCTGGTTCGGATATTGATGTATGCGTGTGTGTACACACGCACGTCTGTACAAAAAGAAAAGGTGTACGGCTTATGTAAACCCGATCCACGTCTGTCCATTGATTCCCCGATGGGTTTTTGCTTTTTAACTTTTTAACTGTTATCTGTTTTACCTTATGAATGTACATAGCTGCACTGTCATCCCTCTTTACTCCTCGGGGCCTAGCTGTTAACGCAGAGCACATCGGTCTCTGCTTAAAACCAACATGATATTGATTTAAGCACAAGTTAGTGCTTTTTGGAGACCTTTGTTTTGAACTGCCACCTCAAACCAGCTGCAGAGAAATCTCTCGAAAATCGAGGCACGCTGATGTGAAGCACTGAAGGGTAAAGATGGTTTATCTAAATGCGACCAGCTGGATGGCAGAGATAGATAATCTTTCTTGACTGTTGACTCCTTGCTAGAAATGTGTGACTAGAAATGTTAAGTTATTGAGAAATAGAAATGTTAAGTGATTTATTTAGGGTAAATGCAAAGCGCTTTAGCCGTAGACCCAGTACACCTTTGCAAACACATTTTTAATGTAAAATATTTGACTATTGGTTACAGTATACCAAGAGGTAATCATCTATGATTGGTTTTATTTTTAACCCTATAAATATGAAATTTTGGCACATGGTGGACTCTTTGTGCTCCTGTTAAAAGGGAAAGACTACACAATTTAGAGTCTTGTTAGACCTTTTACCAATTTACAATTTTACTTGCTGGCTTTGCCAAACATCTTTTGCCAGTCATGTATATTGGAATTTTTAACAAGTGTTTTTTTTACAACAGTATTGTTACAAAAAAGTTACTGTGATCACCTGTTTGGTCTTCATCTTTCCTGTGTTCTACCTGCAAGTTTATCGATTTCAGCTCTCTCATTCTCTCATTAGCCGTTCTTTATAAGGTTTTATTTTTTCTTCTCTCACCGTGCAAACAGTAATTCACAGATTGGAAACATAGTGCGTCATAAATTAACACACTTCAAATAATTCTTCCAGCCTCCCTAGAGTTTGGCTTAAAAAATCGTATATGGGCCACGATGATTGATGGCATGCTAATGAAGGTGCATTCCTGGATCAGTGCTCAAACTGCCCGCAGGGGACACTTTTTGGGTGTCTTCCTATCTTAGCTTGTCCAGGGACTGTGAGAATTTTCACTCCATCCGCACCTGAGGCCTTCTCTAACCAACTGCCTGCCAAAAACTCAAAAGCTAACCTCAGGGTTAGGGTGCAGCTACATGGGAACCTGTCCACAAACTTCTCAGGTTTCTTCCTGCTATTGTGGGGGAGGGGGGTGGGGTGGTTCTTGGTGGATTAAGAAATTAGGAATAATTGTGTGGTTTTTTTTGTTTTTGTTTTTTTTTAAGTATACCTTAAGGGAATGTCATATATTGATGCTCATCAATCAGTCTGTTGCTGTACATGAAAAATGTCATCTGTGTGTGTTTAATGGAGTTTATTAGAGTTTTGTTTTTGTTGTTCTTCCGCTTGAATGATGGACCTATTGAGAAAATCTCCTCACAGATAATAAATCCTTACAGTCTTTTTAAATAAACCATTTAAATCACATTCTAAATGTGGCCTATTTTTATAGGTGAACTTACTAGGGAATACCATTCATAAAAAAGTTTTGCTTTTAAGTACTTTCTCTGTTTACTCTTTAGACTGAAGGTATTTTTATGGGCATAGCATAAGCATGCTCACAGAGCACCCATCCCTCTAAGGTTACAATGGGAAAGTGAGAGGTTTGTCTCACAGCAGTTTGCTGGAGGCGTTTCCTTTTCACGTGAACATTGTTCTCGTGTGAAAAAAACCATCTTTGGATCATGTCACGTTTCTGGTTCTTTACAACGTTACGTGTCATTCAGATACTCACAGGATCTTAATCATACGACGTCCTCTGGTTTTCTTCAGTTTTCTTCATTGTCCTCTGAACCGTTCGAAAACTGACGATTTTTGTCAGCTACGGTTGACTCGTCAAGGCAGAAGGGGTAACCGTCATGGCCGATGCAGTCTTAGCCAGACTTCTCATTTTCCTCTCTCGAGTTTGGTCCCAGGGGACCCTCATTGTTGAATTTAGATGTCAGCGCTGCAGTATGAAAACAATGAGTAATGGTGTTTTCTAATGAATCAGCTGGAGAGCCAGAATGACACAACATTAGTGGTAAAACAATCTCTGGAACCTTTGGCCAGTTCCCATGCGAGGGGTGAGAGAGAAAGGCATACACACATCCATCAGTCACACACAGGCAAAAATGTCATTCTTACCTTTCTCTATGTACACAGCTGTCATTACGGGTTTATGAAATATTAAATGTGATCATGCAAACAGCGTGCTGTGGCGATGCACAGTAGGACAGATCATTTTGCGTCTTCTTTTACAAGCGTTGGTCACCTTCTCAGAAGTTTCTCCTGTTTTATTCCGTTCCATTAGTATTATATTATTCATCTAATTTCGCAATATTAATTTTGTTTTGTTTTGTTTAATTTTCTTTCTCTTCTTTAATATTAATCTATCTCCAGCCAGCCATAGCTATGCCTTCCACTGTATCCATTAACACCTTGGGCTTAAAAACTGCCCCGGGAAGGAACCCTGTGGGACTCCACGATAATTAGAAGCCGTTCAGTTCCCTGGTCACACTTTTTGGAACTGGCATTAAAAAAATCAACACCTTCTTTGTAGTGGAGGAGAAAAAAAACATCTGCTGTTTAAGGCTTAGGTCCTTAGGAACCCACAGCATGTTTCTATGCAAAAAGAAAAAAAAGAAATGACACCCATTCAAACATTTCTAAAAGCTAAAAAATGTATTAAATATGTTTGGCGGGGTTGTTTTGGGTTTTTTTTTTTTTTTTGCCTTTACTATTGTGTTCTCCTCGCTTTCTCTCTCTCAATGTTTAGATTTTTTTGTTAACGCGATGAAGCTGCTTTGACAGCTTTCAGGGCAAGGTGACCTTCCCACTGTTCTAGAAAGTTTTCTTAATTTCAATAATTCGGTTACACGGCTCAGTCTTTTCTGCTGTTTCGAATGCCAACACCTTCTCAGCGTAAACCGCCGTGACCAAAAAAACAAAAAAAAAGAAAAAATGAAAAAGAAAATATATTGTCCTTGTCGTTGTTTATTATTGCGGCCTGTTCATCTGTTGGTGTATGAGTTCTTGTGTTAGTGTGTGCATGGGAGTGGTTGAACATGTTTATTATGATAGTAGTTTAAGAGCTGCGAGCCTCTCTGGACTGTTTAATACAGTGAATTTGTATTCATTCAAACACAAAAACATGCCTTGGCACATGCTCTTACAACTTGACTAATATAGTAACGCATTGTTCCAACATACACTTCACAGCTTTGAGTCTGGAGTTCTCTCACTGAACTCTTTACTGCTCCTCTGTAATGAAACGAACCTTTTGGATTTTCCCCAAATGAAAGGGATGTTTAGAGCACAGAGCAGACAAGCTTTCAACATCTTCTTCTCTTGGTATCACTCATTTGAAATTCAAGCTCTAATATTCTCCTTCTTCTCAAGTGGCAGCAACTCTAATTGGCGATCACGAGATCATTACCGAATCTTTGATCTAGTTGCGCCTTTTTTTTTTTTTTTGATGATCTTTCAACATACTTCATCAAAAGAACTTTAGATTTTTAGGTATATTTTGTACTGGGGACTATAAATTTCAGTCTATGTTTAGAGAGTTGTTCATTTTAATGAGCTGTCCAACATATATATATATGGGTGTAATATTCAAGATATATATACTCAAGAGTGAAATGTAAGTGAGGGCAACATTAATTGAGAGAGAATTTCATACCCTGCTTCTGTATTGGTATAATGTGTCAATGCCAACTGCTCTGATTTGTTCTTGAATGACCTGTCCCACTGCCTCCACGAGCCTATCCCCATGTAATCTTAACCAATATGAAAGAAACAGAAGTGGCCAGAGAAAAGTCTGCGGTAAACCAGAGCACCAAACGAAAATACCGTATCTGTCTTTATCAAGACTGGGATGCTAGTAACTTGTTCCATATGTCGACTGGTCGCCTGCCCCCTCCACCCAATACGAGACAAAGACTGGTCAGAATTCCCAGCTTGCTCCTAATTTTTTGTCAGTTTTGTATTCTGCCCTGTGGTTTTCTTCCCTTTAAATTCCATCTCGCCTTTAAAACCGACTCCAAAGCGCGAAAAGTTCGGCTGAATTAACTTTATCAATTCCCCCATATTTAATAGAAAAGCCCTGTGAGAGGACTTTGAAGTGTCACAGATGCTTTCCAATGAAAACAGGCTTTTGACCTCTTTCCATCTCTCTCTTCACTTTTTCTTTCTGTTACTCTTTTTCTTTCTTTCTTTCTCTCTCTCTTTTTTTTTTTTTTTGGTGTTTTTGCTTGTCATCATATACACCGCAACTTTTTTTTTTCCCCTCTCTCTTGGTTTGACACTGAACCACTACTACAGTGTCTTAACATAGGCCAGGACAACTTTTAATTTTGGTTAAAGCTTTTAATTAATCGCCAATGAACAATTACTGTATTTACCTGTTTGCAAACGTGCACATTATAGCTGTGTTCACTTTAATCTAATGTTCATGAGGCTTACTGCGAGTGTATAGTTCGACATTTTCATGAATAAGTCAAATTGGCTTGCTGCTGTCTCAACAAACAACTCACAAGCAAACACACACACACACACACACACACACACACGCAGAGTGAGTGATGTGTGCCGTCACGTTTTCCAGCACGATGTGTCAAAGAGCCTGCTGAGGGCAGCGCTGGACGGAGTGGTTCAGGAGTGTGTGAGCTTCGTGGGAGTGGACATCAACATCTGCTCAGAGACGCTGATGAGGTAGAAGCCAAATACTTTCCAGCAGCAGTCACAACATGGCAAGCTTTCACTCGCCTCCCTACTACTCAAAGCACTGTGTTTAGTCTGACACCCCACTCAGACCCAGCCAGACCAGTGATCACACACACACACACACGCACACGCACTCACACACACACTCACTCACTCACTCACTCACACACACACACACACACACACACAAACACACACACAAACGTGCTCTATCTCATTCTTACATTTTGTCATTAACCAAAGCACATGTACATATAATGACTTAAAAGATTTGGTTTGCTAAGGAACTTGTTTACCTGCATAATCAAACGTATACTCTTTCCGTGCTCTTTCCATACTGTATTGCACACACTAAAATGCCAAAAGAAAAACCTTACACATAATCATATTTTCATGAATAAATACATACAGCTTCTACTGTCTGGCCTGCTCTTGGCCTTCTCTCTCAGTCAGTCTCCGTAGGGGTACTGGAGTAATTACAAAATGTTTGCTTTCCTTTGAAAGCAGCAGCTTGGATTAATGCAACTCCAAAACAAAATGTCATCCAAGATGCAATTACTGTCTACCTCAAGTCCCTTCAGTAACGTTGATTTCCCACAGAAACATACAAATACATACACCCCCCACCCCACCCCACCCCACCCAACCCCCCACCCACAGACACACACATGCACGCACACACGCACACACACACACACACACACTGACACACATGCACACACGCACACACATGCACACATACACATACACACACAAAAAGTCTGTCACTCATACATATGTAAATATGTGAATACACTCGCGCACATACATAGAAGTTTGAGCAAACATTCTCTCTCACATACTCACACTCTAGCCTCTTACCCCAGACAAAATTCTCTCTCACATCCATAATGCTTTAACGCTAACTTAAACACACTTATATGTGAATGTATACCCTTTGTAACACACATATACTGGTTGGAATGGTCTATTATACCATTAACAGGCAGGGGTTGACTGGTTGCTAGGCAGGCTGAGATCAGGTCATCTGTTTACCTGACTTTAAATGAGCTCTGCTCTCCAGAGCTCCAGACACCCAACTTGTTCATGGATCCAATATTATTCAGACCTTATTTATAAGTGATGACATATGATGTTTACATAGCTGTTTTAGGGGGAGCTGCCACTTTGAATTGCTAAAACCACGTCACCAAAAGAAACCTTTCAAGGCTTGTCTTTCTTCTGTGAAAAGGCCAATGAGATTATTAAAAGACCTTTTGCTAATTCTTTTGGAAAATTTGGAAAGTGCTCTCAAATCTTTTTTTTTTTTAATCTCTATTTTGTGTTTGCGCTCATGTGCACTAAATTGACGTTAAAAAAAAAAGCCATGACTTTAAATTGACTTCTGAGGTAACGTTTTTGTTCAGTATATGTGGTAAAAGAAAAGGACTGATGCAGGAAGCAGTGACGAACGCCATAAACATGTAGAGCTTCAATGAAGCAAACCAAATGAACCAAAAGGTCTGCTCAGATGAATATGAAATCTTAACCTTGTGAAACGAGACTTATCCTTTCACATCAGTGTATAAAGTACCACAAACAGATCCAAGTTAACCACTTCTAGTTAACCTGTGTTTCAAAGGAGAGCTATAAGCAAAAACACGTCATGATTCATGAAAGGCTTGAACATTTAGGTGCTGAGAGGAATGTGAACAGTACGCTACGTCCAACTGGGAATCCCTGTAGTAACACTGTAAGTGAAAATAAATGAATGGTCTTGGTATGAAAAGCTGTTAGAAATACTAGGTAATGTTGTGATGTGTGGTGTCAGGCATGTCGCAGGTCTGAACGCGGGCCAAGCGCGCAACATTGTCGAGTGGCGAGAGAAGAACGGGCCCTTTCTGAACAGAGAGCAGCTGAGGCTTGTCAAAGGCCTGGGCCCAAAGAGTTTCCAACAGTGTTCAGGCTTCATCAGAGTTAATCCTGAGACTGCACACAGCATGCAGAGGTAAGCCGCTACACCGATCGTCTGTAAATTAGCCATTCGTAAAGTATGAGAGAGAGGTTATCAGAGAGGTGAGACATCCCTCAAAAAGCTCAAAGTAAGTATTTATGAATGAATGTGTCTGAAAGCTAAAATGGACATGACAGCCAGCGTAGGACAGTGGCCATATTTCTAATATATCTGATTCGCTATAATGCTAATCCAATACACGATGATGCTAATGCTAACGTGCTGTTATATTCTTGGTTTTTTGAGGGTTATTAACCTTTGTACCTACAAGGCTGTAACATTCCACCTTAAATTATTGCGTTTAACAAAACGATCGTGTTTAACATATGAGGCAATTTAAGTTACATGCTCTCCATGGACCGTGCCCATCATTTGCTTTGCGCTTTATCATGCAATGATAATGTTATCTTGTAACGGTTTTCCGCAGCAGAAAAACAGATTCCTCAGCCCCGGAGAAAGCAGTAGCTAAGAAGAGCAAGGCCAAAGGCTCTGGGTCCATCTCCGCGCAGCCTAACCCACTGGACCAAACCTGCATCCACCCAGAGTCCTACAGTGTCACCATGAGGTCAGAACACATCTGGCTTTTCCAGCGGACAAAACTAAATGGAAACAGAAATCCTGTGGCAGGCTGCATGTGCGTGCGTACATGCGTGCGTGCGTGGATGTGTGTGTTTGAGTGTGTGTGTGTGTGTGTGCGAGCGAGAGTGTGTATGTGTGTGTGTGTTTGAGAGCAAAGTGGCAGCATCTGGTCCCTGTGTGGCACAGTGTGAGAGTGGACTGTTAGTGTTTCCACAGCTTATATCAAAAGCACATTCAGTGTCTGCTCAGGGCTCTCTCTCTCTCTCTCTCTCTCTCTCTCTCTCTTTCTCTCTCTCTCTCTCTCTGGGATCCCTCCCTCCCCGCAGCTGTGCCGCTTGAATCTATTTTGACTGCTTCTCTCTGACACTTATGACGGTTCATTTAAGTAGATTGTCTGTGTGGATAGCCTTTGGTTTACAAGCGAACGCATTTGCGGCGGCCAGTGGAAATGATCTTTGCGTTCGTGTCTCTAATGAAATATAAGCGGGGGAAAGCCGCAGCACGAATCGTGTCGTCGGCCTTTTACGCGCCGCACAGAGATGGAAACGCGTTGCTTTACGTTTAATAAAGAATAGCTCTCTCAGCAATTTAACCTTCCTCTCGCAGCCGCGTGTTTGCGTGGGTGTGTCTCTATCTACCCACAGACCCCCTAATCTGTCGTCAGAGGCGCCTGCTCAGGTCAGAGGTCTAATAAAGCCACTTAGGCCTCGGAGTGGGGGAATAATCACCCTGTCATATCCAGCCTCCCCTCTCTCTCATTCTGTTTGTTTTCCTTTCTCTCCGTTCAGCTTCATTTCCTACTAAACCAGGCAGAAAAGCCTCTTTTCACAGTCTCCTCTATTATCGACACACTCTATCGGTACCAAATGCTACGCTAATGGAGATTCCTCTAGACTCAAATTGTCATTGCGCTTCCAGAAATATTTTTCTTGGAGAAAGGTGATTTGATTAATGGCCACCAGCAGAGCTGCTTCGGCAAAGTCGCGTCATCCTGTGTAACAGACTTAAAAAACAAAGGCTTTCCACAGTGTCCGAAGAATTGTTTTATACTGGCAAGAAAAAAGACACGTGTGGAACGTGAAAGCAATTATTAGAGAGAGAGAGAGAGAGAGAGAGAGAGAGAGAGCTAATGACGCGATGCAGGATGTCTGAATGATAGCTTTATAATGATGATGACAAGCTTTACAGATTCCCAACTGTCTGTAACCCATTTCTACATTGAAATCATCAGTTGTTCTTTTCTGTCTCACCCTGTCGTTCACTCGCTCTCCCTCATTCGCAGGCGTTAGTGGACACCATTTTACATGCTCTTCTCTCTCTCTCTCTCTCACTCTCTCTCTCTCTCTCTCTCTCTCTCTCCCTCTCTCTCTCTCTCTGTCTGTCTTTCCCTCTCTTTGACATGTTACCCGATGTGTCTCAACACTTTGGGTCAATTCGCTTGACAGTTAAATGAAAAGCTCTTGACAGCTTCAGCAGTTTACCATTGGGAGAATATCTGATCTCTCTTGTGTGAGGAGTACACTGCATAGTGTAACATGTTAGCAGAGACTGGGCAGGAGGGTGTGAAATGAGTCGCACATTTCACCCCTGGCAGATGTGTCGCCGTGGTCTTTTTCGATTTTGGGAACGATTTTGTTGCCTGATGGTCACTGTCTGAGGAGCGGGGTACCAGGCGTTAATGGCGGATCATATTGCTCTAATATGGTGAAACCGATACCCCCAGACCCACCTTTGGGAACCACTTCCCAAACAAACTGACACATACATAAACATACATACGCAGTCTACACTGATGTCCTGTTGGACTTTTTATGCTAGTGCTTGACACAATACCGTCTGTTTAGAGACTGTTGTGTCAACCAATGGCATTAACAGAAATAACTCATTAACTCTCCAGAACCACGAAAATCCACCAATATTAGTGGAGCACGCTACCCGGCTACTATTGTGCTTCACATCGCTTGCAGATATCTTTAAAACAAAACAAAAAAAAGAAACCTTGATATTTAAATTAAAAGGATTCAAGAGAAGTTCCAAGTAAGACGGATCCGTTGAGAAAGGAATTTGAGTTGAGCTGCGAAGGCTGAGTGATCGGTAAATCTTGCCATTCCAGTTGCGATGTGCTGCGGTTGGCCGTCTTTGACAGATTTATAATTGACTCGTTCTCGTCTGAATAAATACGATGAAATAAATGTAAATATTTGATCAGAAGCTAGTTTTGAGTAACAGCTGCAGTTTCTGCACTGGAACGAGCCACTGTTTCTCATGCTGCAACTCCACCTTTTTCCAACCTGTTTACATTTACAAGGAAATGACGCTATGGCCGCTATTAGGATCAGATCCAGCAGAGGTGCTGTACAGCACTATTTGCACAGTGTAAATTAGCTTGTAGACGGTTGGTTAGATATGAGTCTGTAAAGACAGGAATGTTCAGACAGAGCAATAAACATTCGGCGTGGTGCTTTTGTGAGACGTGGTAAGTTTGAGAGCACAGAGTACCTCGTTTAGTTTGGTAGTACCCGTCTGTGAAGCCCTCTCATAATCCTAGTGTCCTGTAAGACACCACTTCTTTTTTGTCAGACTTTTACAGATTATTGGGGTAACATTAGCTAATTCTTTCCATTATGAACCGACCGTCAGGTCGTTTTTTACTGGTTTCGCCACGTCCGATAAGTGGGTTGTTAACCGGCGAGCTGACTGTCTGGATAGACGGACGCGGCGAGGAAATCACCTGTGCTTCAGCTTCATCCACTCCGCTGGGAGAGCTTCCCATCAGAGGCACCACACGGGAGAGCTGGCGGGGGTGGGTGGGGGTCCACTTTTTAACTCCCTCAAGTTGGGTCTGGAAAGGCTCTGTCTGAAGGCCCACCCAAAAACTCCGCATTGCGGAGTCGGGGGCCTCCTCGGCGCTGCGTCCGCGCCGAGCTGGTTTTCATTACGGACAGAGGAGAAGTGCGACTCGCGGGGATCTGAGAGAGAGCAACAGCCCTCCCAACTCCTGCTACCCCCCCCCCCTTAAACACAAACACACCAGGGGGAAACCTGAGCCAGGCTGAGACCCCCACAGAAACCCGAGCCCGCGGCCCAATCGGCCGCCACCGCCTGGGCCCGAGCCCCGACTCTTCATAAATCAACCCAGAGCTCCCCCCCCTCCCTTACCTCACTCAGAGACCAGGGAGAGACACAGTAGCTCTGATGAACATTGCAGGGATGAGTGGAGATTGGGTGGAGAGGTGTGGGGCCAGGGGAATAGGGGTGTGTGTGTGTGTGTGTGTGTGTGTGTGCGTGTGTGTGCGTGTGTGTTTTGTATTTGTGTAGGTGTGTCTGAGTGTGTTCAGTACGTGTGTATTCTTGTCATTTTTGACAAAGGGTTCCTTGCATATCTGTTTGTTTTTCTCATCTCCCATTCGTGCATGCTGATTACTTATCAAATAGTTTTCTGAATTATTAATGATGCATCAGGAACTAAATGTGGACCCAAGCTGTGAGCCTGAAGGTCAAAACCAGACAGGACCGATCGAGCAGATGTGCTGGACTAGCATGAATCGGCAATACGCTTTTTGATGCTCTCGTTCTATGACATCTCATCTATTAAATCTCATCGTAGCTAACTGAAACACGGGCAGGAATCTATGCGTTGCAAAACTGTGTCTGGAGACTTTGAGTGTGTGTGTGAGTGTTTGGATGTGTATACACAGTTTGTGTGTTTCGGTTATTTCACCACCTCATCACTCAGGGACCAAAAGCATGAGGAGAGACTTTGATTGTTTTTTTTTGGGGGAGGGGGTTTTTGTTTTTTTCATTCCACGAGTTCCGCAGTTTTCTGGGGAACCTCTAGTGGTTATAAAGTGAGTGTGTGTCTTTGTTTTCCTGCCATGTTGACATGTTGGCCCAGCCTGAAGAGCCTTGCTTAATGTTGAACTGATTCAGTTATGTTTTATTTATTTGGAACATCATTTTTCATGAAGACTTTGTCACAGAATCAAGAGACTCACCGAATCGAGTCCAGAGGCCAGGTTAGCTGCCCAGTGCTGGCAGTAGCCAATAGAAAACTGCTCCCTGGTGTGAAGACCTGGGGCCACAGAGCTGTGAATTTGAAGCCATACCTCTCTGGAGGCAGATGAGTGAAGGGGCAAGAGGCCAAGGAGGGGGGTGGGGGGGAGGGGGGGTGGGGGGGGTTCCAGAATTGGCAAAAACAGCCACAGCTGCAGCACAGTTTGTACACAGGCAGTTTAGAGTTACAACAGGGGTAACACTATTCCTGCCAACTGCACACTTTTTAAGACGAGGGACTGAGAGCGTGTTGTTTTTGTCTCCGTAAGTGTGCGCCCACTGTAACTCTTTTTTTTCTGCTCTGCCTAGAGCAGAGAGTGGGCGGGGCCTCGGGGTCCACCTGCCCTGTCATTCATAGCACGGACAGCTGCGGTTGCTGGCTGGCGTCAGGCTGCCACGGAGACCTCTATCCATCAGCAAAATGTCCCAGCAGGTCTACCTTCAGCTGTGTCTGCCCTTCCCTGTCTTCCAGGGGCTCCCGGGACCCCACATTCCTCCAAGCACCTCTGGACAGAGTGGCTCATTACTCTTTGGGACAGCACTGCTGTATACCCCTGTGTTTGCATCTTTGTTTTCCAGAACAGTCATTCCCAGCTTAGCTTATGCATCTCTATATGACCTGTCCGTAAATTTGAAAAAAAGTCAACTCAACATGAAGACCTTGACTCCATGACCTTGACCGTGGCCATGTAATTTATCCCGGTTTGTGACAATGTGAAATGCTGAGAATTCGGTTTAGCCTATAGTGTGGTCTGTTGTAGCTTAAGGGTGTTAAATGTTCGCTCGCTCTACTGTGAGAAAAGCCCTGTCTCTAATCTAGAACTTCAGGTTTTCCCCATTTGTGTTATTGTTGTCTTCAACTGTGCGAGTTCAGCACCGCCAGTTTCGCCGTTCGTTCAATACGGTGACACCCAAGCATCGAACGCTTTTTGTCCTGCATAGAAGAAGAAGATACTTGCTTGATATTTTAAATAGTTTTGACCATAAATTTGTCAACCCTGTCTCAGCTCCAGCCATCCACCTGACCTGACCCAACTAGTCTGTGTCAACATGTGCAGTAGTCCTGGTGGTGGTGTTTCAGCCTGGCTTCTCGACATCCCGTTTTAATGACCTCAGAAAAGCTATTAGATTTATGGAGCAAAGTTCTCTCCTCATCTCTCGGAGCCTGAAAATGTAAGATTTAGGACATAATTAGTCTCACCTCTACTCCTTCTTTTCCTCTCCTCTCCCTCCTTTTCTCTCCTCCACCCGCCCGCACTCCGCTCCTTTCTGCTTTGGCCCTGGGGCCCCGCTCTCTTGCGTGGGGTCTCCCTCCACAATTTGTGGCCCCTGGAGACAGCTATTAAAAAGCCATTCATTTTAGGCAGCAACGCCCCTCACCCCCAAGAGATGTACCATTACATCGCTGATGATAAGTCTGTGTGTGCGTGTGAGAGACAGAGAGAGGCCAACCAGGAGGACAGGTGTCTCACAGTTTACGTCTCATATCTAATAGTGTTAACCATCGTACAAATGAGTGAACTCTCTCTCTCTCTCTCTCTCTCTCTCTCTCTCTCGCTCTCTCTCTCTCTCTAGTTTCTTATCACAGATTGGTGGACATTTGAATCAGTTGGGTAGCCCTGAGCTCACTGAGCGCGTGCGGTCTAGCATTAGGTGTAGTGGTCTGGAGACACTGGCTAAAACCCTTCACACCACGCCGGAGACCCTGCAGCTCATAGTGGACGGCCTCACCCAGCCACCGGGATTTGACATCCGGCAAGGTAAGAGACACAACGCATCTCATATATAAGAGTATAAAAGTAAGGTCTTCAGTTTTTGTTTAAATGAACGTTTTGAAAGCGTTTAATGGCTGAAAATAATGACTGTGCAACTACTGTGAGAACATCATGGGAAACATTTGCACTCAACAGTGCCTTTGTTAGAGCAGTGGCATGAAGTTAAAATAGCATACCAGTAATTTGTAGTACCTTGTGTATCAGTTTATGAGCACACGCTGTGTTACAAAACAGATGCACTACAGCAACCTCAAACACACACTGAGTGATCCTGACACACACACTCCCCCCCCCCCCCGCGTGGCTGTATATTAGACATATCAGAGACATAGCTGGCGTCTCTCTCTCTCTTTCTATCTCTCTCTTTCTATCTCTCTCTCTCTACCTCTCTCCCTCTCAACCCTTTTTGTGTTTTCGTAATCCCGCTCTCATCTCCCCCGAGTCTGTCCCTTGTCTGTGAGAAGTCTGGGCGACGTTCCAGGTGTTTGAAGTTGCCTTTTTTTTTACGTAATTTGGGGGAAGACCCAAGTTATTAAAGCGCGTCTGCCGACAGATATATCATTAATGAGAAGGCTACTTAAAGAGAAAAGCAGAGCACCCCTGTCTCAACCAACAACTCTCAGAGAGAGAATAAAACCCCCAGAACAACAAACGCCGCGCCTGTTTTTACCATTACACCAGGACATCTTAGAGCATATTGTTTCTCTTGTGCGGGGTGATAATACGCCTTGTCATGTCTTTACTGCAGGTCAGATTTTAATAGATGTGAACCCTTGGCTTTTAAACTGATAAAAATGTGATTTCCTTTGGCTGAAGCAGGTACCAAGTTTATATCTACATGTACACAAGGATTTGAAACCAGTACAAACTTAGCGGCAAAGACAGTAATCTGATCAGTATCTTTTTGGCTTGGTGCACTCTGATCTATAAGATCTGTCATGCCACAGATTAACCATTTCAAAATAAAAAAGAACACACTCAAATGCATTTAATATGTAGTTCCCTACGCCAAAACTGAGACTTGTATGTCCTCTGCTTTAAATACACTTCTAATCCACTTTTGTCTCTTAAACTGAAGAACTAAATATGTTTTTGACCCAGTTCTCTGTCTGTGTGCCCATGTTAAATGTCCACAGAGTTCATTTGTGACCATTACTCACAGTATGTCAAGATAGATAGACAGATGGTGCATCAGACACCTCGAATAGGCCATGACTCAGTGTAATGCAGTGGATAGGACACTGTCTTACCCATCAGGAGGTTGTAGGTTCACTTCCCCTGACTGGAACCCTGATGAGTCTGGCTCCGTAGCCAGCTGTATAAATAGCTGCCATGTGAACCGTACGCTAGGTAAGGTGTCCCGGATAAGAATAATCAGAGATGAATGTTTCCTGGAGCACAGAGCCCACAGCCAGGCCATGTTTATCCAAAAAAGCACCTCCCAAAAAAAATCTCCCCAGTACAGACAAAATGGAGTCTGAAAGGAGATGACCAAAGGGAATGTGAAGGTATGAGAAGCAGTAATTTAGTTTGTCTCAGGGAATTTGATAGGGCTGCTCTCCACTTCTTTTCTCCTCAAAGCTTGATTGTCTGCTTCTCTTTGTTTTTCTTCCCCCTTCTGGTAAAGTTGCTTCTTAGTGATGTCAAATCATTTTTATTGTTTAGATTTTTCTAGCTAAGATTCACACTGAATGAGGTCGAAAAAGGGCAACTTATGCATGGAATCAATTTGTCCGATTTGATTCTTTCTCCTCTCTCTCTCTCCCTTCCTCTCCCGTCCTTTGAGCAGACTTCGAGCAGACGGACTTTAAGCAAGGGATCGTGTCTCTGAGTGACCTTCGGGAGGGCACGGTGCTGACGGGCCGCGTGGATAACACTGCGTTATTCGGAGCGTTTGTGGACATCGGAGTAGGGCGATCTGGACTCATCCCAAAACGCTACATCACTCCAGATAAGCTTCCTTCCGACCATCGGCGTCGAAGCTTGGCCCTTGGTCCGGGAGAACGGGTAGAGGTTCGAGTCCTAAACGTGGATCTTCAGCGTAACCGGATAACCCTGGACCTCATTAGGGTTCTCAGATAGGAACTTTCAGATCAACGGATCTGAACAGTATCGACGGAGCTCATCCCAAGTGCAAATCAAGGATCAAGGATTTGGCCTCAGGACATCTTCCCAACAGAACACTTTACGAGAAATAAAACGGACCAAAAGAAAGACTAATAAAAGTCATTGTCTCTTAATGTGATCTGAATTGAAACAACATCTGATTTTACTTTACAGGAAGATAGACTTTGTCAGCTATTTTCCTCCCAAATAATTGTTCCAACTCGACTGTCAGAAGTTTTCCATTGTTGGCGAATCTGAACTTTCAGTGTGTGTATTTCTAGTCGTACAGTACGCGGACAACAACGCAACGTTCCCAGGCACTGACAGAGGATTACCATTGTTTATACGTGTACATCTCTTCACGGTAAATCATTTTCATTCTAGGTTATCCCAGTTTGCACACCGTGTGTCCAGTGTGACACTGTCTCTTTCATACTTGCTTGAATGAGGTCATCAGCAAATCTACATGGTGTTGATGACTCCACACTTGTATGCTGCTGTTACTTGGAAACAGTCTGAATATTGCTTTGAATGCGCATACCACAATACCCACTGTGTATCAATGCCTCTGACTGACAGTCAGTTAGGGGGGGGGGAAGTAGAGGGGGCGGGTGGTTGTACAACCAGCTGCCAGACTGCAATATCACTGGAGGCCATGGGGAACATCCAAACCCAATTATCTTAGGCTGGCCACGTGCTAATCAGGCCCTTCCAAATTAATCCCATATTCCCTCATCTCTGTTATCCAATCTGTTTGTGTTTATGTGGCACAAATAAGGAAACAGATAAATAAAAAACCCATTGCGCCCGAAGCGTTTAACCACAGAGAGAATATACAATCACCGTATGAAATACACATTCATTATGTTGCTCTTTGTTACGGTGATGTTTCGTCAAAACTAATGAGCTATGGCAGGAATTTGAGTCATCATGAGATGATCAAAAGGAAGAGATTTTCCATTGTCCTTGTGTTTAAAAAAAAAAAAAAAAAAAGTCAGTTCTTATCCTGCTAAAAATTTTTTTTAAAAATTCCAACTTCCCTGAAATGGTAAGATCGCTTCATCTGTCACTGCAGTTTAAATTTGTGAATAATTCTGTGGCGTTCATCAGTTTTTGTTTGCCCAGTGGTAAATTCTTTGGAAGCTCACAAACAAATCTCGTGATTAGACCGGACCACGCGTGGGCTAAACTTATTTTTTGCAGTTGGTTTTGAGGTAACCTGTTTTTACATTGTAATGCTGAAGGTGTCTAAATCGGTATTTTGTGCTGGCAGTGATGTGACATGTACTAATGGTAAATAAATCATTGTTACAGTTCAAAGTGTGATGAATGTTGTTGTCATATTATAGATTTTCTCATGGGGGGGGGGGAAGGTTTAATTGCCTAACTGGGCCCACATACTATTGTGGAGTAATGATGCGGGGTTGTAAGACAAATATCTTAAACAAGGAAGAAGTCATCTCCCATATAATCAGCTTGAGGGATGAGTCAATCTATCTGGATCATACATTATAATGGCGCCAAGCCGGTAAGCTTGCACTTTAGTCCAAGTGCAAAACAGTAGTTAGCAATATCTTGGTTGTGATTCCAAGGCCTCGTGGCCTGTGTTCAGTAAATTTTGTGATTAAACAGATGTGAAATCCTTCATATCTTTGGCAGAAAAGGAATCGCTAATATTAGGATTCATCCAAAATGTCTAGCCATCATGGTAGCTCTTACATTATTGGAAATAATGGAATTAAGTCCCTTGCTCCAGAGAACCTCAGCAGTGAACCGTCATGCTCTTGGTTCAAGACTACATCCTTCTGATTACAAAGCGGCTTCTTTTACCACTATGCCATTACCACCCCTCATAGCACAGAGTGAACATGTCCATCTAGTTTAGAAGTAATCAACATCCATTATACATGATACCATGGGACTCCTAGGAATTTAGTCAATTCAATGTAATTTTTTTTGTGAAGGCATTTTTACATTAAAATGTATGCAAACAGAAGATGAGACCAAATTTGAATCCAATACGAACCACTAATTGAAGCTCAATACGTGTTCTTGACCGTTAAGCATTTCTATGTTTACATGTGTCTTGTCTTTTAATACGTGTTGCCTTTGTTGTAAGCGGGTGCCAGAGAACATTTTGAACCGTATTCCAGATCTTGTCTCCGGCACAGGCTCAAACACGCCCATGCAGAGAGAGAGTGAGCATACGCGGCTCTCTGTCTCTTTTCAGTTTTGCGGCCAGCTGTGGTCAGAACGGATGGAGCATCTCAGTGTTCACCTGTGTTGTTATATCCCACCCCAAAGGAAAGCAGTGTAGTATCAGCCATAGACGTGAGTGGGCTAGAGGAGGAACCAATTAAGTGAAAACTACATATCAGCTACCATTCAGAAGCCCTCTGGTAGAGCCAATACTGTCGCACCAAAGGCTCCACGAAGAACAGGTGCAGATGGACTTGTACCATGCTGTGCTGTGTATCTGTCCTATATTGAGAAGGAGAAGGTAAGACAGTCCCTGGGGTCTAGCTGCTGTTTTTAAGAATAGGTTTGAAGCCATGCATCTATCTTACCCATTTTTTACTCTGGAGAGACTAGTGTCTTGTGCAGGCATGGTGATTGGCGATCAAGAGGCCTCTGTCAGAGGAGCGTACAAGGAGAGAGCCCATCCCCTGTGATACTGATGTGGGAGCATGTTTATGGTCTCAGAACTGTGATCTCAGTGGTGCAGGATGGGTCTCCCAGCCCTATTCCCATACTACTCACCCCAGACATCCAATCTGGTCCTCTCCCTCCTCCCGAGTGAGTGATTTTTAGTTGCAGTGTGTTCCTCTCTCTTCCCTTTTTTTCTCTCTGTGTCCGTGTCCGTGTCCGTGTGTGTGTGTGTGTGTGTGTGTGTGTGCGTGCTGGGTAATTCCTCAGTCTTTCCACATTACATCATTTTTCATTAGCCGAATTAAGGAAAACAGGAGGCTTAGACGTAATTTAAACAAACGGACAAATTGCACAAGGGTCTTTACTGGTGGTGATGTGCTTGTCAGGAATAGGGTGTGTCTTACAGTCAGAGTTAGAGATGCTATTTTCAAGGCAAAAACACAGACAAGAGTAGCTAGTAGTGCATCACTTACACACAGTCTTTGGTTCAGCCACTTTGTCAAAGCTCCATTTAGTCTACAGTTAGTCTAATTAGGTAAATGGGAACAGATCAGAGGAGAAGGTCTTCGTATTGATAGAATCTATTCTCTCCATTCCACAGGAATAGATTCTATCTACTATATAGTGTACACAATGTGTTTTTTTTTTTTTTCATTTAAAATGGACATCAAAAGTTATGCTGTTATGGATTTAAGATTTATAAGCTGTTGTTATCTACAGTTTCGGTTACTGAGACTCACTCTGTAACACTTATCAGATGGGCCAAGCCCCTGAGGATGCAGTTTTCTGGTCTTTGTTACATATTACACATTACCAACAGAACAGATCAAATCACAATTTGGGAGAAAAAAAAAAGCCCCATAGAACTAAGATGTGTCAGGAAACATATCTGACTTACAGATGGCTAGCGTAATGAAAAGTGGTGTGTGTTGTCTCGAGAGAAGGGGATGTTGGAAACTGAGAATGCATTGCTTTTCAGAAGACCGTCTATGTCTATGGGAGGGACAACCTTCACGGGTTATAAGTTTTGCGTTTCTCACAGAGAGATGTCAGCGAGGTGGTGGAAGTGAAAAGGCTGTAGTCAAAGCAGAATAACCCAGCGTGTGAATAACTTTTTCTGTTTGTATTTTTTTTTTTATATGTTGCTCTGTCTCTATTTCTGTTACGTATAGCTCACAGCTTTGTAAGTAGTAACACGCATAGTCAGAGGCAATGTTGTTGTACTTCTTTTAACATTTTGTATTTTTGAGAGCTGAATACGAGAAGTGCATCAAATTCACATGCAAATGACACAACAGGAGATAAAGCAGAATATCGGGTTTATTCTCAAACAAAGGCATACACGCACAAGTATAAAATTACTAAAAACATGTAGGGACGACCTATTTTGGCCTAACTGGTATTCAAACTGCTGACAAAAATCATAGATAAAAAAAAAACTGGTTTGGTTTGCTCAAACTGTTCTTGGAACTCATTTTCACTCTGAATCATAGCCCCCATCCCCCCCCCCCGAACCCCCAAACCCAGAAGTCCCCCTTTGGTTTGGTTTTAATGCCTTGGGGCAGGTGAATGGCTTTTTTTTTTTTTTTTTTTTTTTAATTTATTTATTTATTTTACGCTGCACCTTGTCAACAGAGCTTATAAACGCCGCTGTCCCAAAATCAGCTTCATATGAAATGTTCCATGCGAATGTCCGATTAGTGGAGACCACATGGGACATGCCTCCCCTTCAGAACCCCCCCCCCCCCCCTTCTAACACTCAGAACTGAAATTCATTACCCTCCCTCGCTGGCGGCCATTAGGCTAACTCTGTTATCCTGGCTGTGTATCCCCTGCAGCCCCGTAGCTCATCTCCAGTAAGTGGATAATGTCTTTAGACTGATTATGAGGGGCCGAGATGATATTGAGACGGGGCCCTCCAGCTGTGAGCCCAACACAAGCAAAATGTTTTCACAGGAGCCCATGTGTGTTTCAGGCTCCGCTAGGACAGGGGAGAGAATGAAGAAGGAGGAGGAGGAGGAGGTCAAGGAGGAGGAGTGTATGGAGGAGCCATTTCTTTCCTTATCTGAGAATAAGTAAGATCCCCGTGTTGTTTTAAGGGCCACACTGCAGGATTTTTAATCCCGGTTTCAGCCCCGGTTTACAGACACTCATTTACCAGAAGCTTGGTTGGTAGAGCTTGTCTTTCAGCATGAGAGGGATATTAATGCTCAACCACGAGCCTCTTGATATAGTCATAGAATATTTGCATACAGTCAAAGCATACATTCACTTTTGTTGGAATTCTTGCTAGCATTAACTTCAACCCCAAATTTGCATTTACCTGCTTATCAGTGCATATCAGTGAACCAATAAAAAGCATGACTTCTCCATCATGTTTGTGTCTATACACTTCTGTTCAACATTATACATGCTTCTGCTAGTGGGCTTTGGCATTTTGTGCAAAATAATGAAACGTGCAGTTATCTGTCTTTGACGTATTGTCTACAGCATGTGCAAGATATTCTGACAAGAAATTCGGTGAGTTCTGTAAACATCAAAATTTCGTGTGAGACTGTTATGATTTTAAAAGCCTTGGAGTGTGTCCTAAGAATTAGTCAACGTGTAACCTACACTTCATTTTTAGTGTTGTATTTCCACCCTACAAGACGCCTCAAAGCTATTAGCATATTTACATATCTTTCTTCCTTAGTCGATTTTATCAGTGATAACCAAATATCTTTTTTCCCCAGCTAGTCCCAGACCTTGGCTTTACCCCCCTGTCACTCCATCTTTCTGACAGTGCGGTAGTGTAAACTCTCCAGGCTCACTCGCTGTGGGATACGACAGACGGCTTCCTTTTCTAGGAGTGCCACTGCAGTTTGCAAACGAACTGTGATTGACAAACCTAGGCAGGGGGTTGTGTTTTCTCTTACCCCTTTGGTGAAGTAAAATCTTTATCAGAGAAACCTCTCAACGGAGAACGGGCTATTTTCAAATAGTCCTCTAATCTCATATACATATCTCAAATCCATGTCTCATATTCAGCCAGCAATGCTCCCCCACTGTTCCAGTCGCAGGACGGAAGCCAGGAGCACTGAGAGAGGAGAAAACCTATTTCAGAAACATTCAGTGCCCACTCAGTAATAATAACAAAAAGTGCTGTCTGTTTGCCTTGATGATTGCTAAAACAGAAAATTCGATTAAGATACAGAAAGAAAAATAAGTAATGAAATGTTACGGATTTCTTGCAACATGTCTTCTTTTAAAACCCAAGCCTTTTGGAGAAAGTTATAGGGAGTATGTCAGGAATGAAAAACGCCAGTCATACAAGGTTTACTAACCACTGGTAACAATGTTTTTGTTTTGTTTTTTTGAGAAGGGTGCATTGTGGTTCCCTTGTGATGAATGTCAAGGTTCAGCCTAGAAACAACCCGATGAAATCCAGAGCGCTGACATTATCAACGAGTTACGTATCAAGTTACTTTAATTGTACACCAATCAACCAATCAATCAGATCCTGACACTAACCTGACATGTTCTCAAAAAGAAAAAGAATCATCATTTTCGAATAGTATGGTTGGTATTTGGAACTCAGGGAGTGGGTTGACATTGAACATTTGGCAAACTTCCCTTTTGTGACCATAATCGTAATTTCCATTCAAATGATGTTGCTTGATAAGTGTCCCCCCCCCCCCCCCCCCCCCCCCCCCCCCCCCCGGCAAGTGGCTTCCATTATTAGATGTGCGACAACAGGTTATGACCTGTTTCTGGGACTGTGTTGCTAGCTGCCAGGACCTGAGCCTTGCAGAGTAATTACATTTCATTTAGGGGATTCAACTTTTAAACAATGAGGCGTAGTAATACCTTATTAATGTCAGGCTAGCTTGTCACATTGTGGCAGATTTACAGTTAAAACAATACCACTGGCGCTGGAGAGCAGACCGGCCCTAAGACAAGCTGTCTGAGCTCTGCTGTTATTTCCAGCCCTGACACTACATCATTACTTCACACACTCCCAGTAAAGTGTGTTTCACTCCCTCAAGTTCTCCATCACAGTGCTTACTATTTAAAGAATCTCAAGTATAGATTCTCAGCATATGTTCTCTTGCGTTCTCTCTTCCCTCAGCCAAAGGCAATGAATTTACTATCAATGGTTGTAGTTTATAGACTGTGGACGCATATGTGAACATTCAATGGTCATATTTTTAAATTATCGTGCTCAGACGACAGTCAGATAACTGGTTAGCTGACTAATTTTGATTAGTGTTAGTCTAATACTTTCCCTTTTCTGAGTAGCCAAACGAAGCAGCACAATATTGGCACACCAGGTAATTTACAAACATGCTACATGTTGTGTGTAAGTAATATATTACTATTTTCCCCACCAGCAGACTACTCTTTACTAATAAGCTCTTGACATGAAACGGTCAAAATCCAGCAAACTGTAAATCCAGTGAGTGTACAGTGAAAACCTTTACCCACATCAGTCCAAGTGAGGATTGTTAGTCCTATAAATACATGCGCAGTCACCATTGGTTAAGATCTGGAATTTTTAAATCTGTGAGACGGCAGACTGAAAAGAATTAGATGAATTTATAGTCAAGTTTTGGCTGTTGGAGTGACCATAAATAGTGGCTTTCTCCGTAGCGCTGTCAGGAGCACACAGAAGAAGAACTTTCAGTGAAAGAGATCTGTCTTACAGACCTCTGCCTCCCCAAGCTATCAAATTGTAAGCCAGGTTGCTAACTGTACATCACTGAAACCTCATCAGTGACTAGGGCCATACCACACTGAGTCACAAAACTCCATCCAATCAGCAATATCAGAACACTAAGAGACAATTGTGTGAAATTCCATTTATGGTGATCTCTCCCGTGTTCTCTGCTAGGAGAAACCAGACATAAATGTAATGATACCTATTTAAAAAAGCTGTCCACTTAGTTTGATATAGAAGAAACATTCAAGGGCAATTCATTTCAAGTTCATTTAAGTTTTATAATGGGGGCACATCAGAAATTAAAAATAAAAAAAGTAGATTTTTTTTTTTTTTTTTTTTTTAATGTCTCTTTGGAAAGCTCTGTTGAAAATAAATCAAATATATTTCTCATAGGCCGTTAGCCAATAATGTATTGAGTTGGGAGGAAGGAAGGAGGGAGTCTATTTAACTAAAGTGCCGGTAGAGGCCCCACACCTCAAAGACAGCTAATGATGATCTATTTTTCCCCTTGGCCGAAGGCTCAGGAACAGGAAGAGCCCTGCCTGTCATCAAGTGCTAACAATCACCACACTGATTAGCGATGCCGTCCATTAACACTGCCACCAGCACAACTGTTAACACAGCTGTTATCACAGCTAAACCAGAAGCGCTAGCTTAGAAACCTTCTGTCTGCGCTGGGCATATGCACAACTATTTGAATGGTCAGTGAATCACAAATTTTGTTGAGCACAACTGTTGAAGTTCTCCTTTATGCTAAATATCTAGTTCAGCAGTTTACATATGACAGCCACTTTTTTAGCACGCAGACAAACTGTAGATTCACTACAGTGATCATTCAGTGGTCATGATATTGGTGTTGTTGCCACAGCTAGGTAACTAGATAATCAAAGTACATCGCTTGTACACAATTTTATGGTGACAGCTCTCCCTGAGGGCCATTCAGTTTTAGGGGTCACATGTAGGGTTGGGTGGGGGGGGGGGGGGGGTCTTAGAAGTAGCCTTTGATCAACACTGGTCTAATGGAGCTCAAGATGGTGTGTTCAGTGGGAAGACTGACGTCACTGTCAGAGATTATTAAGAGAATGAACCAACTGCTGTGTAATCTTTGTGCAAGCCACTGAGATGCTTTTAGGGACTTGCTTAGTATTAATGTTAATTAGTGTTAATTCAAGGATCAAGACATTTTCTTACAATGTTACTTCTTGGTAAATATAAGTAATTTGCCAGCAGAACTACATCCTGTGTAGAGTTTTATAATTTTTGAGTCTTCTCTAGTGACTAAGATTTTCTTGTGAGCTTGAATCATGTCTACTGAAGTCTGCATGGCTAAGTGGTCGTGGTAACTGCAAAATATCCACCTCAACTCTAATCTGTTTGATGCCCATGCTCCTGAGGGCTAGGAAAAAAGAGAGACGATGTTTTGCAGATCTCCAGGAGGTCAGTGAGCTGCTGAACAAGTCTGAGCTTTGCGCTGAATGATTATGACTGTTCTCTGCTTGAGCCAAAGTTACAACACTGTAAAGCATCACAACTTTCAGGCATGTAAGTTCAAAAACTACTACACTCAGGGCCAGCTTGGGGGAAGCTTTTTCAGTGAGGGGTGGTCTTATTACAATAGTCACTCTGTGGGTCAGTTGTGCTGTGCACTGAATATGACACAGAGTCCCTATGCTTAACCTGAAAGAAGATTAGGAAATTAAAGGTGATTTTTCAAAGAAAATCATACTTCTCCTGTTAAGAACTGTTTTTCGTCCTCTGAATTAACATTTTTTGTGACTGATTGTTATGTAGTTGAAAAAAAAAAAAAAAAGAATACCAAAGCGTGTTGAACTTAATTTTTTGACAGTGAAAACCAGTGTTCAGCTAAGCATAGTTGGCTAGCTCATAAAACTGTGCATGAGAAAGAAAAAACCGGGATCTGGAGAGTTATTTTTCTCATGTGTATACTACAATTCCACCGCAGTCACTTGTTGCAAATGAGTTGAGTTCATCTCCAGGCATGCTTCTGTTTTGGTGAGAGGTTTAGCTGGTTTTATCATCACGCTAAGAAATTTTTTTTCTAATATCCCTGCCATCAAAATCATATTAACACACCACAAGAAAATAAATTATTAAGGGATTTCATGACATATTTCTTTTTTCTCTCTCTCTCTCTCTCTCTCTCTCTTGGTCACCTTGTTCATTTTTATTTATTTCCAAGGAGTGTTTTCATGCAGAAAAAAATGCCAAGCTAATTACTTTGTGGTAGCTAACCGTGGATGGTTTATTGCTGACAGTTCTGATGATTCAAAGCTATGAAGAAGTCGTATGTTCTCTTAAATATGATACTTGTACAACACAAAGCTGGACAGTGGCAGGGAGTATCTGCAGGTTAGTTTGAGGCATAGCAACATTTTGCTTTTAACAGCAATGATGTCTCAGGTTCTCCAAAACGGCACTTAAGTTTTCGCTTTAGTTTATACCTTCTCTTTCCTTTACAATCACCTATTTTGTTTTAATCTTGCACTTTCTTTCCCTTACATAATTTATAGTGAAATACAATTTAGACATGGAAGGGTGCATTGAGCATGAGAAAATTCAGTTAAACCCTTTCTAAAACTTGTTGATGTGCACATTTGGGGTTATTTTTCTATGTTAATTTTCCCAAGATTTCCTGGAGGTCTTGTTGTCCTTGAAGAAATGAATTGCGGTCTCTCATGCTATCAGTATGCATAGTACATCCAAGATGTAAACAAACAAATAGAATATTTGTCACTGGGTGGTTTGCCTCGTAGCTATTTCCAGTTGTTTTTGTTTGTTCTCGTAAGTCCTGCGAAATCGCAGAGAAATCTTTGGCAATTTATTTTCCTTTGAGAAAAAGATGGTTGCAGAGCAGACACTGGGTAGGTATTGTTCAAATAAATAATGAAATGTATACCTAACCTTTCTTGGAAAACAAATAGTTTATGGTGGTAGTGTTGTCATTTTATGAAGTTCATAATTGTAGCTGAATTGTGGTTGGCAGGCAAATTCTGGGAATGCCATCTCAATAATGCTGTGCGTTCTAAAAAGATTATGCACTGGTTAGAATGATATGAAAGATAGTCGCATTTCCATGAAAACATTCCTGAGATCTTTTTATGACAGCCTGCAAGTCTGATGCCACTGGTTGAATGGATTAAAAATCTCTTCAAATATTTATAGCGAGTGGCTGTACCAGCGTCATCACCGAGTGAATAGTGTGGAATACAGATTCTCATGATTTCAGATACTCTTCCCACTTGTTTTGACCCGTGCGTTTTTGTATTTTCATAACGGAGCACGGAGAGACCGTTGATGTCACATACCGAGCAAGATGCCAAAACCAGTGCCTACATATGCGTGCATTTGTGTGTGGGTGTGTATTTTTGTGTATGTTAACCCCTCTTTGCCCTAGCTTCTGCAGCTGCAATCATTGCTGGGTTCAGAGTGATCCGGAAGACAGTCAGGCTTTGTGTCATAGCTGGGTTCGTGAGCCTTTAATTTCCTGCATTTCCCCTGGTCTCTTGCACTAGTTGCAGCTGTCTGGCGTTGGCCTGCAGGTTGGCCATTGTTTCTGCAAAGGATCATATCCCAGCTGAACTCACATCCTGGCTGGACAGGAAGTAGAAAGGCAGCACAAAAATGTGCTCATGTTAGGCTTTTTCTATTTTCTATGGAACATGAAACCATAATGAAGTCTAATGAAGATATATTCGCGAACAAAGTGGCTATGACTGTTTTGGTAAACGAGTATGGTGGTTAACATTCCTTTGAATCGATGGACTCCAAGTGTTGTATCGGCTTTGGCTTATTTCGGGTTTCGGTGTCAGGCCCGGAATGTGTCTGTCTTACCTGTCTGAAAAAAATCTCTGATGGTTTGATAACCTTCCAGGAATGTAAATGTATACATGGAGCGGCATTCGTCTAATTAATTCCTAAAACGATACGCCGCCGCTTCGCCGCAAAACCCGGTCTCAAAAGACACAGCCACGGGTTAGTTTGGTAGCTCATGACAGTCGGCTATGTGTAGAAACCCTCAGCTTTTGCTGCAAAACATGTTCATTGGCAAAACACATTAGGTAAGAAGCATGCTGTGGTTGGCATGCCGCGGAAATAAAAATAAGAAATGAACACCTTTCTGCCTGGGACATCCAATGCCAAGAGGGTTGATTCTGGCAGCGCTGTGCTGGGGTGTGCTGTTAATTGTTTGGTAATGGCTTTAGTGAAAGCGCGCGGGTATGTGGCAGGTAGCTGTGCGGTCTCTCTCTTTGCGATAGTGCAGACCTCATTCTTCCAACATGGACAACTCTCAGAGGCACCCGTGGGATCAGATATAATGATGACTTTGGCGGCCGGCACACTGTAAATGAATTCAAAGCGGCTGTGTTTATGAGCGAGTAGGCTGCTTGGGGACAGATCAGAAGCAGGCCTCAAGTTTGAGTTCCACTCCTTTCTTTTTTTTTTTCCCCCTTAACAATCCATTGTTGGTCAGTTCTTGAATACCTGGCTCTTTCTCAATCTGTTATGAGTTGTGTCTTAACACTGAAACTTGACCAGGTGTGATCAGCCTACATAAAAGGAGATTACCTTAGATGAAGTAAAACAGTGGTTCTATTTAGACCAGGGAAAAATATATCTATTGTGTTTTATATTTATATATGAGTGTGTGTGTGTGTGTGTGTGTATATATATATATTTATGTATATATGTATATGTATGTATGGATAGAAACATATGGAGAGGTGTGGGAAGCTGCTGAGTGAAGGCCATTCTTGGAAATATGTCAAATATTTTAATAACTTCTCTCTACCTTAAACGCTTTGACTATTAGTGGTACACGTATGCTTTTAAGGATCATTATGCTCAAGTCTTCTCCAGCAAGCTTCAGCACATTGTTATTTTTGGCCTTTTTTTTTGTTCTCTCTAACTTTCTCCTGCGCAAGGTTTGTTTTTACCCTAAAATAACAACTGAAACTCTTGGATGTGGAATCTTATTTATATTGCTCAACATCAGCTTTTTTGGGGACCAATTTGAAGAAACTTAGGCAATTGTGGCGTTTTAGAGGAGAGTGCATAGTGGAGTGAGAGAGAGAAAGAGAGAAAAGCGGTTTTTGTCATCATATCTCCAAAGCCCCGGTGCTGTGGTAGGATTCATGGAAAACTACTTAGAGCTCCAGACGCGCTAGGCCTGCCAGAATGGGCTTCCAGTCCAAAAGGAATTAATATTAATATTAGAACGAGTCGACACTGACATGTGCAATTTAGGCCAGAGTCCATATAAATTTATCCCAGAAGCCCCTTGCTTCCGCCCAGCCGGGACCTCGAGAGCTGGAACGCAGAGAACCGAAGTGTCTGAAATATCCATTGGCCAATTATCTCTTGCTCTGGGTTAGAGCTCTTTAAAAGTCTGTCTCAGATAGGCTGAGAGGCCTTTTTGTTCCACTGCTGGATGTGGCTAGGAGCTCCAGACTATCCTCTATAACATGCACTTAAAATGTGACGGATAAAAAGAATTCTGTGGTCCATTTATCACCTGTTACACATTTTGGTTTTTACTCCACGGTAGTAACAGTGCAGCATTAGCTAAGAGTACCCTGTTGTCTATAATTGAGGCAAGCTGAACTTGTGGCACTCACTGTAAGTGTTCCAGGCTTTGCTCATCTTTCTTGTGGTTCTGTTTTTCTTATGGTGTCTATAAAAAGTCAGCACTGCTTGACTATCTTGGGAAGGGTTCTAGACTTAATGTGATTTGACTACTCTCTGAGTCAGAACTCTGAAATTGGCTGGTCTCTTTTGCTCTTTGGTTGCCTCACACATGTAACAGTGTATGGTGGATTGCTAATGTTCTTTGCACCTGCAAATTTGTATTATTATCTCACTGATTTCATAGCTTTAATTAAGCCATGGTTTTTTCAAGCTAGTATTTTCCCACTTGATACTCAGATATCAGCACACCTTAAGGACTTGAAAGAGTTTTTCAGTGCATAGAGTGAGGAAAAAAAAAAAAACCCATTGTGAAACGCCAAAGTGGCTTATTGTGACAAAGTGAATCCAGTTAGCTAAAACTTGGACTTTGTGAAGCATGATGGATTGTGTGTGCAATGTTCAGTCATATTTTCATGACATTCGCTCCAATTCCTGATTAAATAAATGGTCTACAGTCTAGCAGTTTCAATTTACCCCTTTTCTTTTTTGTCTACCCGCTACTCCTAACCCCACTTTATTTATTTATTTACTCATGTGCCTTTTTAAAGGTTCTTTCTTTATTTTCTTTTTGCATGGGGTAAAATTTGACAATCAGACCTTTTCCCTCTAGCACTGGAAGAGCTCAGTGTAACACTGGAATGCATTTCCCAGATGATCTAGACACTGGAGTTAAATATGAGCCATGTTGGTACCTTTGTATAGGTAAGAACTGATCCAGGGCCAGTATGACTGTTTGTCCTGGAATGGAGAAGTCTGGGCTTGCATTAGAGTGGCTGATCCTAAATCATGTGATTAAGGCAGAAAGTAACGGCAGTGGTTTGAATGACTGTGTACCCGAAGGAAGGGGGATTGAGTTACAGGTGCACTTCCTTTCCCAGGCTTAAGCAAGAGGGTGTAAATCTCAACGCCTGAGGAGGGATGCTGCTTTTGCCTGTTATTGTCACACACAGTCTCAGACACACACACACACACACACACACACACTCACAGGCTGTGTATGCAAGACAAGTGAATGAGTCCCAAGAGGGTAGACGGAGTAAAAGATGACACAAGAAACCTCACCCAGAGGCAGATTAGTTGCTTAGGCTCATTCAGGTGAGACAGGGTGGGGGGATGGAGGTATTCCACACACACACACACACTGACACTGGATACCTCTCCCACCAGCACTCTCTCAATACCTCACTTCATATCAACACTGCCAAATCAAAATATCAACACACCTATCGGTTACGCTGTACTGTACATACATTTACACATCTATATATTTTAACATATACTGAGAGGTAACTTTAGTAAGTCCTTCTCCCCCTTTTTAATACTGACTGCTCAGTCAATGACAGCATCACATATTCGCTGTTTGAGGCAGATTGGCAGGTGCCTATAGGGATTCTGTATGCGTGCTATTCATGCCAAGGCATGCCAAGTCAGAAGTACAAACCCTGCTGGGATAATTATGCACCAGAGGATCACGGGATTGTCCAGAATGGTCGACCTCCCAAAAACGACCAGCCGACGCTGGCCTTGTGGTCAGGGGGTAGCTCGGCGATGAAAGAGGCAGATGGGGACTGCCAAGACCTCTATAGACAATACACGAACTACAGCCAGTCGACCGACAGCTGATTACAGCAGTGGTGCCAAGAGAGCCATACCAGAATGCTCTCATTGTGCCTTGTCACAGACTGAGTACGGCAGCCAATGGCCTGACTGAGTTCCACTTAATACCAGTTCAAACGACCAATCAGTGTAATGCATGGGAGTAATATTTTGCTTCACAAATGAAAATAGAAAATAGTTGACATTTGCAAAAAACACTCAGGGAGCATTCTTTTTCTGCCTAATCTGAAAAGTACAGAAAATCCGCCGAGGACAAGCATTTTATATTTTTGGTCTGTAAAATTTGAGCTAATTTTTTTTTTTTTTTCTTTTCATTTTTCTGTCACATTCAACTGTCTGATTTGCTTCAAGGGGATCACACATTTGCAAAGATGGAGGTATTTATGTCCTGAGCAATTTGGGTTTTTTTTTTTTTTTCTGTGTCTTTTCTGGTGGTCCCAAGGGTAAATTCTAATATTACACCCACAAACAAAAACACATACGGACCGCAAAGCAGCCTTGGTTTACATTAAAACATGTATAGAAATTTGAGACATTTAGCTTGTGTAATTCTCTAGAATTGTGCATGTGTGTGTATACGTTTGTGCCTATTTGCACATGTTATTTTTGTAATGTATTTCTTTAACAAAAACCAATACTAAATGTCTCATCTCTTGAATTCATATTAGTGGGGAAAAATCATTCCAGTTCCCCCCCCAAAAAATAAATGGATCTCCCTCAAGGTCAGTTTGACCCACAGGGTTTGCCAAATCTTGTCCCCTTGTGCCTAATTTTGCTCCAAGGCCGCTGTGTTTACCCTCCTAAGATGGATGTGTTTCACCAGCAATGTGATTATTCTCATCTCATTACCATCTACTGCCTCTGCTCACTGGGTTCCTTTTTTCGCTGCTTTGCAACCCAACACCGTCAGAGCAGGAGTTTATTTCACGAGTTTATTTTCACAAGCAAATCTCTTCCTTCTCCGTACCTCCCACCCCTAACCTCCGTATTGTGAGAGAAGAGGAAGAGAAAAGGATGAGAAATCCCTAAACGTGCGTACTGAGGGGAGAAGGGTGACTGCCCTCTGTTCTCCTGCACCTTGAGCTTAGGCCGGCCAGTCGGCGTAAAATCTTATCTGCAGGCGGTTAACATGGGATTTTGATCACTTGGATGAGCTGAAGTTGCAGCTATTACATGTCAGTTAATAACTCACCCACCTAAATCTTGAGATAAATCCTTGGTGTCCGTGGCGTATAGTATAGTGTTGTGTCTGTAGTGTTTTCATTTAAGCTGTGTGTATCGCATTGTGCAAAGAAAAACACCTCTAAAGCTACAGAACGTCCACTCAAACTCCAGTTCTGGCTTTCTCCTCTCCCCAGAGAAAGAGGTATTAGTGCCTTACGCCTCTACCTGCTCCCCAAGCTCACAGTGAGGCCTGCTCACTCAGCACCTCCCTGTACCTGGCCCCAGGCCTGACTCGCTCCTGGGGGATTCTCCATTCAAATGCTGCCTCTGAGAGACTAAACTTTTCATCCTGGCAACAGCACATGCCCAAGGCCTTTGATGGGTCAGACCGGAGGGCTGCAGTCTGGATCAGGGTAATCTATCAGGATTAGCCCCTCTCTGGGGCAGACTGGCAGGGACCAGTGTGATATGGTGCAGGAAGCAGAGTAGCTAGATTCAGTAACAGCTGAGAGATGTTTTAGCTCAGCTCGACTGGACAGCAGGAAGGTTTCTCTGCCAGGAGAACAGAAAGCTAAAACTCTTTCTTCACCACCCGCCAAATTTCCTAAATGTACCAACTGGACTGTTTGCTTTGCTTCATGTGTGGTAAAATTCCATGTATGGTATGCCGTGAAACTCTCTCAAAACCAGAAAGGCCGCAGCTGAAAAGTCTCAGAAGTGCCTCTTTGTTTCTCAATAAAGGGTACAACCTGGGCATTTTGGAACCAGTCTGTCAATAGATTTTGGCTTTTTTTTTTTTTTTCTCGAGATGTTTCATCACAAAACCACTGACCGATCATATGGTTAGATTCGCAACAGAAGTTAATGAAGTTAAATGAGCTATTGACAATCATCTGTGATCTTTCACAAAAGCTCTGCCTGGTCTAGACAGAAATCCTTCTGATGCTTCGTAGTGTTGTCATATTTGCCACACAAATGTGTATATACAAAACCGTACTTGGTTTTAAAACATTAACTGGTCATCAGCGATCGAACATGTACTGTGGGCAAGCCCACTTCAAAATTGAGCGTCTATTTCAACACGTTTTCTCTCAACGTTTGAATCGCTATGCAGACACCCACAGCCTGTTCTGATGTCAGTCTATATGTTATGTTGGGCAGCTGGCAAAAGGAGCCAAAAAAAAAAAAATACAGCAGCTACTTTGATCTACACATTTCAACTCTGTCACATCACCTGGCTAAACTATTTGAATATTTTTGGCATTTTCCCAACATCTCAAGTCACCTGTCTCTCCAGACATAAAGGTTAGACTCAATTTTTTTTTCCTGGGCAAAAATGAAAGAAAACACTATAGGTCATTCAAAACAGGTCTTTGGCAGCTAGACTTGTCTGAGAGTGTCGATTTGCATAAGACGACATGACTTAGGTGTGAAACTTCCTGTTATACTGTGTTCAGGCTTGACTGTTCTGGCAGAATCTCTCCTCATTTTGGATGAACTCTCATTGACACCAGTACGACTGTTGGGTCAAACACGCCTGAATCTTTGTGGCAGACATCACTCGCGCACCTGAGATGTTCCCGGGGTAACAGGAAGAACCGCAAGGGCGACAAAGAGGGTAATAGGAATTTTTTGTAGAAAGGGGGGAGAGTGGGAACCAGAAGAGACTCTCTGATTTACGGTCTGTCTAAAAAGCCCGTACGGCCTGTTACACAATACTGTCTCGCCGATGAGGAACAAGCATAACAGGTAGCGTGTCCCGTTTAGATCATCAGTCAATTCAGCTTGAGAATGAGTGTCATTGTGCAGAGAGGAACAAGGCATGCGTTTACGTTTTGTGTGGGCATCACCGCACACGCACGTGTGAGAACAGTGCAGATGAACAGCGGTCTTAAGCTTTCTTTGCATTACCTGACCATACATGTTGCCCTGGCCTTTTCTGACAAAAAAAACCCTCACTACTGGCAACTGGAAAAAAAAAAAAAAAGGAAAAAAAAAAAAAAAGCAAGACGGCTCATCAAATTACACTGCCATCTGTCTGCAAAAACTTTCATTTGGCATTAGGAGCACTTGAAGATCTGAAAGCAGGGGGACTTAAAAAGGCAAAGTGCTTTTAGGCCGGTGGATTAAGCGTGTTGACAGGGCGGAGTGTGGAAGCATGTGGGAGTGATGGGCTGTTGCCCTACCTGAGCAGGTGAGAGCGAAACCTCTGGTCCGGGGCCAGTTTTGAAGTCCTGTTACTGACAGCTCTAGTCAAACGCTCCAAACAGCATATGCTCGACCCTAAAACTCCCACTGAAAGAAAAGGTAAACACCAGATTTAACATGACAGCTAAAGAATGTGAAAAATGCACTTTAATAGCATCTCTCACTTTTCTCCAGGGCAGGTCACTGAGTTAGGGGGCAGAGAGAGAGAGAGAGAGAGAGTGAGAGAGAGAGAGGAGCAGAGTGCAAGCCCTTAAGGAGTAATGCAGAAAGGAGGACGAGAGAGAGAGAGGGATGGATGGATAGATAGAGAGAGAGAGAGGTGTTAAAGTAGAGTTACATGTTGTCGTGTACCTAGCGCTGTCAAAAGTGGAATGAAAAATTATATGAGCGCACATCCACACATTTGGGATGAGAAGGAAGGAGAAGACAGCTATGAAGTTTCGAAAACAGCACCTATAAAATCCTGTGTTGTTCAAAGAACAGCTTTCTTTGCTCTGCAGACAGATGTATGCAGGTGGACTCATGCTGAGAGCAATGGCTCCTAGGCTTGGCTCTCTCACTAGGGCTCTGGCTTTGTCAGCGTTGTTGCATTTCATGTCTTCATAAATGATTCCGATCCACAAACAAGCTTAGTGCAGAGTTCTCAGATGTAATCCCTGAATCAGCCATTCATCAAAAGTTTTTTTTGTATTTTGTTTTTTAGGGGTAACTTGTCAGGTAGCTATTGTTTAAGGTTTTTAAAACAAATAAGAACTTGTTAATCTACTTTTATATTCGTGTGGCAGTCTAATCACACATCAGTGTCTGTATTTGACTGTTAAATATTTGTCTGTATGTGATTAATGGAACGATCTTTTGGTAGTGGATTGTATCTGTTTGAGTGTTACGGGAGCTTTTGGGCTGCTTTGACCTCTGACCTTGCCTGTGTTAGCTAAGATGCACCTGCCACCACATGTCGTGACCTCTGACACCAAAGCGTGTAAATAGTGCTGCACCAGCATTTTTTATGGTGGGACCTGTTCGAAACCCTCCATCACTTCCTCTCTGTCCTGTGCCATTACTCATAGACTTGATGCTTCTAACCATCTTTGAGCATGTGTGTGTGTTGGTGTGTGTGTGTGTGTGTGAGTATGAGTGTGAGTATGAGTGTGAGAAAGACAGACAGAGAGAGTGCATGTTTGTGAGTGTATGTTTGAATACACTTGCATGGCTCAGACTGTGATGGAATGAGACAGAGAGAGAGAGAAAGAGAGAGAGAGAGAGAGAGAGAGATGAAGGAGGAAGCTGATGTTCCTATGGCCTAAGGGTATGTGACATCGCAGCTGAAGAACAAAAGCAGGGCAGTATTAGTAACAGGATACGCCTGCAGTGTAAACTGGAAACTTGTACCTCCTTATCTGTGGGGCAAGTGAGTCGCTCTGTATCGCTTTCCCATACATACCTGATCCGCCTGATAAGATCCTGTTTATGTCTGTCAGCTCTCAGCTTACCAAAAAATCCCCAGCAAAGAGCCAACACACCAGGAAACCAAGGGACACGCCTTAACAATGACAGTGACGCTACTGACAGTTATCAGGTTAATTAAGACCTTATTAATGACAGCTAACCGCAACTGTAATTTAATGGTAAGCATACCGTCATGAATCATAGCAAGAGTCTTTGTGAAAATTTACTGCTGCTCATAACAACATGGGAGAGGTGAATTTGAGGCCATGCTTCTGAGTGTGTGTGTGCGTGTGTGTGTGTGTGTGCGTGCGTGTGTGTGTGTGTTTGCGTGTCTTAATCTTTCACACTTGTATAGATGAATCAAACATGCGATCATAGCAAAAATAAAATGTCATTTTTCCAGCCAGCCATTTGTGTTTCAAAAACAAAAAACAAATCATACAAAAAACCAAAACAAACAAAACTGTGGTCACTCTTCGAGCCTAATGCTTAGTCGGCCAGTTCGTTAAGCACTAATACCAAAAATGTTAATATCCAAAAATTAGCGCATAATTTATTGACTTGTTTATTTATATAGTTAGTTAGTTATTCATTTTGCCTTGTCGTCTGTCAAAGCAAACAATGTCGTAAAAGGGAATGAATTTCTAAACATCCAGTCAGGCTTGGTCAGGCTTTATCTAAAGCTGTTCCCTGCTCCCCGTATATCTTCATATCTGCCTGCGGCTGAGGGACCTCTGATTCTCCCAACACTGCATTATGGCACTGATATCGAGCATTAAGATGTTATTCTTTTTATCCCTGACAATCCTCATATTAATAGTTAAGGAGACAGTAGTACACCAGATGACCGGAGCGTTAACCAGACTTCTGGTCGCTCAGCTTAACATAAACCCAGTTTCTCTCTGTCCTTCTCAGTCTGTTTCCGCCTCTCACCAAGTTCCGAAGAGTTTTAGGTTGCATGTGGGGTTTTTTTTTTTCCTCAAAAAAAAAAAAAAAAAAAAATTTTCCTGAAAAGGTAAGTCGATCCTGCTGTCTTTCTTTCAGCAGAACAATGCCGGAAAGGCCTGGGCCGGCACGGACGGCGGGACGAGCGTGTTCTCAGCCCCGAGCCTTGGGCCGTCAAGCTCCTGTCCCGCGGGCGATATCCGTCTATCTGCTCTCGTATCCAGCCTACGGCGCTGACAAAAGGGAAAAAAAAAAAACTGGAGAATTTCAGACATTTGGAAATTTGAGCAGGGAATTTTTACAGAAAGTTGATAGGGAATGCAGCCAGGCTCAACTGGAACAATGGGGATGAGGCCGAGCTCAGCCCTGACGTCACTGGGACCAGTTAAAGCAGGGTGTACTCACAGGACGCTCTTGCTCAACACGAGTCTCTCGCACCAGAGAAGAGTCTGTCCTTGTCTGAGGTAGCTGAGATGGCCAATACGTAGGGCTAAGGTTAAAACATATGGTTCCTAAAAGTTAGAAAGACTTTTAAAAGAATCTTTGGGCATTTTTCTATGTTTAAAAACTCTGTGCATCATCCAGCCTTGTCGTACGCTTAATTATCTTTGCGTGATTATCTCATAACCCTTTACTCCATTTGTGTATATATAAAAAGCATTTCAGTCATTTTCACTACAGTATCTACAGGAGAACTTTGCCTTGGACTGTTAAGGAGCTCTAGAGCCATCCGGTTTTAATTACTTTTTTATAAATTTTTTCTCTATATTCTAATTAAAATCTACATGACATTTTGGGGCACGAGTATAGCCAGAATACCTCATCAAATCTATACTGTCATTTTACTGGCTGTTTCATTGTGTCAGACAATCCAGCCATCATAAATTCTGACTGGCTGGGCTTAATCTTTATGTGAATGAAACAGTTGTTAGCATTATGATCAAATATAAGCCCCTCTTGGTTAGCCAACAGGCACTACAGACAGACAGCCATGACTCATTGCTACTGGAGCCGACCCGTCTGCAAAAGTGCTCAGAACTTGGACCCTCGGTCCAAGCCACCCCCTTTCCCCCCGGCGTCTCCCAGCCACTAGCCCATCACAGGACCACATTCGGCCCAGATGTGGGGGTGCGAGGTGGGCTTTGTGATCACCCCCGGTCTTAGACCGAACGGAAAGTGGGTGTGAGAAACGTTGCACTGACAGAATATGGCCCAAAATTTCTCCTTTTTCTTTTCTTTTTTTTCCCCCCCTTTCTTTCTTTTCTTCCATTTGGCTGTAGATGTCCACCCCCTCCACACTCACACCTCAGTACCTCAACCATCACTCTCACCACACACACACACACACACACACATATGCAGTCTTCCTCCCCTTTTGCTGTTCTTCACTGCAATGTGAGAAGAGAGTTGGATCATAAACAGCCAGTGCAATGGAGTCATGAGTCATGCTTCTATTTTAAACTTCAGCCGCAAACAACATGCATATTTTGTTACAGTGCAAACAACTGGACGTACTCTTTGAGAAGCCATTAGCTATCAAACTGAGAACACTCATTGACTTTCTGACTGCGGGCGATCCAGTCTGAATGAAAACCTCTGTTGTGAAATGTCAAAGCTATCTTTGGAAATCCATAGGAAAGCAATCAATCTGTCACGTCACAACAATAAACGTACATTTGACCTAGATATGTAAAATAAAAGCCAAATGAAACCCAATTCCTAACAGCCATGTCTGGACATAGGGATTAATGTCAAAACAAACAGTACCCTTGTCTGAGAGCTTAAGAGGGTAATGTTCAGATCTAGTCACTTCACCTCCAGTTCGCTCTCTTTATAACCTCTTGGCCTTCAGCGGCTATTGAAATCCAGTAACACAGTTCCGTCTCTCTGCTTTAAGGGTTAATATTCAGTGTCATATAGAATATGTTATCAGCATCTTTGCGGGTTTTGATGATTGGCAAAAATGTATCAGTATCAAACACGGTTACCGACAAGGTCCACCGAGCCCTCGGAAGGTCACGGATCGCTGCCCACCCAGGACGAGACCAGACTGGCAAGTATCCATCCATCTGCCCTGAGGGGTCTGCATGTCTGGGTCTGGATCAGCATGGATGAGAGACAGAGACAGCCTGGTGCACAGCAGCGTCTAGAGAGCACACTGACTTTGGAGTCCGGTCATAATGTGGACGTCAAGCGTGACATCTCACTCCCATATCCTCTTTTCATGAGGGCCAACATATGAATATAAAGATTAACTTAACTTATAACAGCTTATAATAATATATGTATATTTTCCATTGTATGGAGGTTATATGTGATGTTGGTTGAGGCCTTGTACAATAATGATGTAATGGGGAGGTGCATATACTTTCAGATCTAGAAAATTGTCAGTGATTCATTGTGACCATTATGTTGTGATAGTCCATCATGATAAATAACACAGGTACATCTTTTTTTTGAGAGTCCATATGTTTACACATCACATATTGACTAGTCTGTGAGATTATATTATACAATTATTTGGTAAGCAAAAACAGCTCAAAGTGAAGCACTGTTATAATGTATTAGGTATACAGGGTTCAGGCACAGAATATAAAGTCCACAATGTAACCTTTTGAAGTGAGCAAAAGGAGAGACTAAAGAATCATGGTTTTTCACTTGAGGTAGTCACATTGAATTAATGAAAGACTGGATGACGGGGGAAAATCTTAATATGCCATCAACCACAGTGCAAAAAAATGACCAAATTCTGTTTTTCTTTTTCTGTTCTTTTTTTTTTTTTTTTTTCCCTCCGACATTAAAATTCCAGTCTGGAAAGTCTGAGTGTAATCCGAAAACATGAAAAGGAAATGACTGTAAATATGAAACCATGAAAAAACATGGCACCGTATATTACCCGGGCTTTCCATAGGTTTCCATGCTGCTGTGTGTGTAGCAGCTGGTTTGGTGCTACATGTCATTTACACTGAAGCCACCGTTTTTTAGCCATGTGGAGCACACTATGGGTCCGAGTCCCTGTGTAAGAGAGCCGATAAAGATAAAGATCAAACCGTGTCCCTAACCGTGTCGCTAACATAACCCCCAAACCCTCACAGACCCCAACCAACTATTCGATATCCCGTCTGACCTCTGAGGGTTTAGTAGGATTCCACTCGTGACCTGCGGTTTCAGTCGGCTGACGTGGTTCCAGTGGTGATGCATTTACAGGTCATTTTGCAACCTAAACATGTACGTGAGCTGAGAATGCCCGAAATGCAGAGGGCACCCATGCTCTACAATGTTATTAATTCACGCCTTAATTATTCGCACATTCAGATGGGCCTCTGTGTGAACTATTTTAAGGATGGTGTTAATGTTACTGTCATTACATCTGTGTTGTTTGCTTTGAAATGCACTGTCACTGTTTGGATCCCCATAAATGACTCTAGGGCCTCTTGTATTACTATACGTCAACCTTTACTTGCTGATGCATATTTAATATTTTCCTTTTTACATACAAATATTGAATACTGATAAAAATTTGTCTTTCAACAATCAAAACCGTGGAAGGCACACCCCGATATAAAGCGCCAGATGTCGATCTCGTTATGAACATTGGCAGGTGCTTAACTGACAGAATAACATGTTGTTGTGAGGAGTTACGGCGTACTTCTGTGGACACCCTCTGTAACTAATGGGTGCCCAAAATCCTGGGCGCCTGTCCCATGTGGCCGGCTGAGTATTGCATCACACGGCCCTGGCAAGCGCTCCACAAACATGATAGCCCACCCCTCCAGCCTTGGGAATAGCAGGGGCTTCCCTCTCGCTGGCAACAAGCAACTTGATCGCCACACATTATCGCCTCGTAATTACCGTCCTTTTGGACATATTAGCGTGGGCGCTGCGATCCAGTTTCAAAGTGGAACCTAATACCCCATCGTTTTTGTTTTTTTTTTCTCCCTCCCTCTCCTTCTCTCTTTTTTTTTTTTTTTTTTACAGATGGCTTCCCAACAAATAAGCCTTGTATAAAAATATCCCTTGGCAGTAACCGCTCTCTCCTCCCATTGGCTGGAAAATGACGCATGTGACCTGTCTCAGCCAACAGAAAGGCTGAGGGAAAAGAGTGCTGGGTTACGTGAGCGGCGCTGGTTGATTTAGCATGTTGCTGGTATTTATATCAGCAGTGAAAGTGTCATAGCGAGAAGGTCAGAGCCCTGGGTAAACACATGGGTTCTGCCGCATCAGAGAGAAGCCTACTTGTTAAGGCCAAGACATGCACACATTCTCTTACACAGCACATATGGACAGAGCTTCTGTGGTTTGCACATATCAGGGAGCCTGTCCATGTCAGTGAGATCATTCGGGCAGAAATCAAGGGTTACACCCCCCGCCCCCCCCTTGCCCCTTCCCCCAGCCATTTATTGCACAATTTATGCCAACTGAAACGGAGTGAAACAAAAATTACTTAGACTCTTTTCCTCTGTGCTCCAGTAATATGGTCTGGTTCACACAGTCACACACATGCTCACAAACTGGGCGCAATGGAAGGTATCACATGCTTAGCTGGACACACACCAAAGGATTGGGAGTAGGAAATGGAATAAAAAGACTGGCGGGCAAGCAGTGTTAAAGAACCACGCTCCGTTCCTTTCACACACCTTCTTTGTAACGTTCTCTTGCATATCTGTTTCAAAAGGACAACAAAAGCACAATTAGACCATTCTGATGTGTAATGGATGAGACCTACCCATATCATCCCTCTCACTGATACGATGAGAAATGAAAAATGGTTGTTTGTTTTCTCTGGACAGCTTCACACTGTGTCTCAAATGGAAACCATTACCCGGTGTCACAACGGGCCAAACAAATATCTATTCAAGGGGAATAATAAAACAAATAAACAGCGATGGAGACCAAATATCGGCGTGCTAAAACCCCGAATCCTGAACTCCAGAGTCATGCAGTGCAGGATACATAAATACAGCTTAGCCTTTAAAACTTGAAGCTTGTGCACCAGAGCAATATGTGAGCAATTGCTTCCTTTTAAAGCTAATTGCTACAATCTTTTTCCAAATGCCAGAGATTTACTGACGCTATTACCTATATTTTCTAGCATAAATCAAGAGTGAGTTTTCAACCTTTTATGAGTCAGCCGTTTCAGGTTGCCACCCTCCCCTCGCGAAGCCCTCTATCATTCCATAGATGTCTTTCATATTTGTCGAGTTAAACGCGTCAATCCTCATTAAGGGTCTCGCAGCCTGGGCAACTGCCGCTCCCGGAGGACACCTGTGTGGATGGTATCAAATGCACGTACACACACACACACACACACACACACACACACACACAAAGTGGACACGCTGAGTCCTGCTGGCTCTCTCTCTCTTGCTGAACACATGTTCTGTTCTGCAAACACTTGCGAATATGCTTCGCGAACTGACTGCAGCTAATTTTCTATTCCTTATGGCTCATGGTTTAATAACAGTATCAACAAAATAAAATTGAATTTAAAATAGTTCACGCTGAAATCTGTATTTCTTTCTTCTTTTTTTTTTTTTCTGATAAGATGCAGGCGTAGTTTGTTTTAAGTAAGCGGCAGATCTGACAGAGATAAAAGCTACAGTAAATGGAGACTAAGGCCTTGAATCAGTGAGCACAGCTCTCTTAAAGGCAACAAGAAAAAGGAAAGGGAGACTCTGGTTAATCTTCTGAGGCAAGCAGAGATTGATCTCTTCTAGGCTCATGAATAAAGCTTTCAGCAGTCCAACACATGATACGCGCTTGGCATATCGTACAGTGTTTATATCCTTACTGCGTAACAAACATTTGTAACCACAAACTTTTGATAATACATTGTTATGTCCTAAACATTGCAATCATCTTCGATTAATTCATCAAAATCAAGTAATCCAGGATGAAGGATAAGGACATAGCAAGGTTTCAGGTTAATCAACGGTGATGATTTTTAAATTAATTTTAGATATTAAATAGTTAGAATACTAACACTACATATTAAAAAAAACTGAATTAAACATAAATCTCAGAATTTCATATGAAGATATTCAATAAGTGAAACATTGCTAGATTTCCAAAGATTTTTTTTTTTTGGTTTTAGAAAATTTCTTCATGCCAACCTAACCAAAAGAATGAGATTTAAGAAATACATAAGTAGCACACAAGAATGTATTGAAAATAGGATGAAGAATTTGTCAAGCCTTTGACACAACCTTTAGTTAAGCTACTACACTACGTTGTATTCACTGAAAGCTGAAGCTGTTTAAAGGAACGATCGTAATTGGAAAAGAACACACTGACCAGGTTAAAGGTCGCAGTGTTCAGTGGTGAACATAAGTCACTGTTGCTGTTCCAGAAGACATTAAAACAGTCATGGTTATAGACAGCGAGGAATATTGGCCTTGGCGTTAAACCAACCCATGGCTCCTCCTTAGCACATCCTAACAGAATGTTATTATTGCTCTGTCTCTCCTGGTAACTTCATCACACTTTCCTTTCCCTCCCAGAAATGAGCAGTGTGGTGGTGAACCTGAATTACTCACAGAAGACCATAAGGATGCGAATGTGAAAAGACTTGACGCAATACTTCAGCACCTGTCAATCAACACAGGAGAACTCTTGCAGTTGGGTGTCTGTCACACTACCACCAACATACCAATACAGCTGTTCAATATGGACCGCCCACAATGTTAACCCCTCCCATTTTGAATATCCATTTAAAAGTTTTAACTACCTTGGCTATTCTTTAATGAGTCAATTCGACTGACCACCTAAGCCTTAAGGCCTATTGTCACAGTCCCCGAAAAAAGCACTGTGTAAGTGATTTGTTTGTCCTCCAAAATATTTGGGGTGTGCGGTTCTTTTCAAGTTGAAGTTCATGAGTGGGTAGTCTGAGATGATCAACTCTTTAGCGTTTAATAGGCTCATGGCTATTGTGTTATGGTTCTTAAGATCAAAACTGTCCATATTTTGTATTTCCTCTACAGTCACTTAGCTGTGGGTTGCGTACATTCTTTTACGGCCCGTATTGCTCTACGTGCTCTCGAGAGTATCCCAGATGGTCCTCTCTTTGTTCCCGAACTGCCTTGCTCCCCGTTGTCATCTCTGGTCACTGTTATAATGGGCCTAGACTCGCGAGACACTATGATTTGTTGTTCTGCTCCACCTTTGAAGATCTGAGGAGCTTGGCAAATGCGAGTCCCGGGGAGGAGATGACAAAACTGACAGCCGTGGCCTTCCCTACAAAGCCCGTACAGGCGAACACATTAATGCACGGCCAAGCATGACCATACACAAACTCTCTGACAACCGAGTCAAGGGCCGGGGGGTGTGTGTGTGTGGGGGGGGGGGGGGGGGGGGGGGGGGGGGGGGGGGGGGGGGGGGGGGGGGGGGGGGTCAAGTTACGATTTCCCCTTTGTGTCTTTAAAAATCCACAGATGACAATTACAGCGGATTTGATTAACCGAGAGGGCGGCGCGAATAGCCGGGCCTTTTTTTTTTTTACGAAGGGGCGGCATCTCGGGTTTCACTAGCTGTCATTTATATGGCCAGAGGAAGGCAGGGGGAGTCCCTTTACTGCAGAGCTGGGGCCTGGGTCCAGACTTCAAACAGAGTACTCCAGCACAACTCTTCACTTTAATAACTGCACCAAGAACAGAGAGAGAGAGAGAGAGAGAGAGCACATTGACAGCACTTTAACGACTACGTCAGATCAGCATGGAGGAATTGTTTTACATCAGGTTCCAGCAGGGTTTTGACTTGCTTGGGTTGTTTTTTTGTGTGTAGCTGGGACTTTGGTCCTTCTGTGAAGCTCAATAAAGTATTCATAAACAGCCTATACATTTATAAGACGTTGTGTTCATAATTTGTTATTAATAATAAGTTCATCAGTGAGGCTGTGTGTTAAAAGTGTGGAAACCAAATTCAGATAGGATGTATGATATGATGTGTGCAATAATGAGGTTGACTTCACTGTGCACTGGTGGATGCTTTGACTTTGCTCATTCTTTGTATCTTTATGAAGTAATGACTGTATTATCTGTGTTTTCTTTCACTGTAATCACAGTAATCAGGTTAAAACATCTCATTTTAAATACCAGCAATTTTTAAACATTTTGCAAGTTATTTGTTTATTCATAAACTCTGTAAGATATTAATGCATACATAAAGTAGAGGCAATGTTTTAAAAAGGCTTGGTCTAAAAAGACACTGCTTAGTGTGAACATTAACACACATAAAACACAAGGCTGTTAATGGATTTTTAAGGCATCTCAACAACAACAACAACAACAACAACAAAAAAACACTACTTCATACATTCGACTTAAACCTTCATTCTCTCTCAGCAGAAGAGATCAATAACTCATTGATAACCAAATTCAAATCAGCTTTTTACTTTTCTTTAATCAGCCCTTTTTTTCAGCCTCTTCAGACAGTCCGCTGCTGTCACATTCGTTCTCTGTGCCCCCGCCAACAGCCCCCTAGACCATCGTCCCACGTCGAGTGGTCCACGACAAAGGCCGCCTGTAGTCCAACTCCACTCAGTCACGACTCGATTGGGCCCACTTGTTTTTACAAGCACCCTGAGTAAACGGACTGGTTTATTGAGACAGCTCTCCCCTCGTCCCGTGCCGCACTCCGTCAATAGTCAGCACGGATGAGTAAACCCCGTGTATAAATAGCGCCCTTCATTAAATCAGTTGTTCTCTTAATTGAACTTAAATAAAGAATGACTTATGCAAGCCAGCTGGTTCTAATAGAGGCAAGCTGGTTGCGGCGAATAAGAGGTACATTATTTTTCCCACACAGGGCCAAGTTGAGGGTCCTGGGTGTTATCAACAGAGAAGGAGACCTGCTAGCCTGGACTAATGCATTCAGAGGTGGCACCGGTTTATTTTCCTTCCAATGAAATAAATGGTTTGGTAATTAAATTTTCTGCGCTAGCTTTCGGCTTAATGGCCATCTCTGACAAGTGCTAATGTATGGCGGAAAGGGCGAACGGTTTGAGACGAAACATACCGCCCCTCATCTTGGAGCACGCAGACACACACACACACACACACACACACACATACATAAATGCACCCACACACACACACACATGCACACACACTTTCCTCTGTGCCCCCCCCCTCCCCCCAAACCCCCGGATCTGCAAGCAATTTTGCCGTGGAAGGGCAATCAAACTCCTCTGCCAGGGCAGAGTTTGCATTAATCTGCTAAGCTAATGTATGAAGCTCACTCAGCAACACCAAGACAAATTTCTCCTGCAAATTTTTTTTTTTTTTTTTTTTCGCCTTCACTCCTCCTTGAGACAAGAATTCTTGAAGTGAGCCGTTGTTTGAAAGCGTTTTGTGGTCTCTGGCAGTGGCGGCTGATGGAAATTTGCTGAGTTGGAGCTCTGAAATGTTGCAGCTGTCTCAGAAGAGCACGGCCGCGACCAGGCTCAGCCGCGCAAATTGGCCTTTAGTCAAAATGGAGAGCGAATGGGCAGTTTTTTTTGTCCTTCTCGCTTTCTCGCTCATTCACTTAGCCTGTTTCAATCTGTCTTACTAAACTCTCCCTATCTCGCTCTTCTTTTGCTTTTCACAGCCTCTCTCTCCATCTACTCTCTCTCTCTCTCTCTCTCTCTTTCTCTCAATGTCCATCCTGAAAGCTGAGAGAGCCTATTACCTCATCCCTAGGTCCTCAGTGCCATTTGTTTTGTGGGAAAAAAAGTACTGCTGCCCCCTCCCTGAGTGGAAATCCAATAAGGTGTGTTACTTTAGTCCGTGTTTACAGGACCTCCTGGGCTAGGGGAGGAAAAAGAGATTCATCTCAAGCTTTAACTCACACTGCAGAGAGACTCTCACACTTCAGTTTGGATAAAACACAAGTGCTGTGATGCTCCCAAACAGTGTGAACACATTTGTTATGTACGCGTGCATATGTGTGTGTGCTTGCACCAAGCTCTTATAGACTTCCACTGAGAGCGAGGCAGACACTTGTGCGCTTGGGGGATTGACTAAAGTAATCCTTCATAGGCAAGCAGTACCCTTGCCACATACCTCACTAATAGCAGGTTGATTATCAACAAAACCGTCCTCCAACACGTTCGCCGACATCTGCTTTCTGTCCCAGTCTAGATGTGTACGCGCCTGGGGAACACACACACACACACACACTCACGTACACATGCATACATACATGTGAGTAAAATCCTGTGCATTCATCCATCGACGAGACTCTCACGTACGAACAGTCTCTGAAACACACACACATATATCATGGGCTCGCAAATTCACACACACACACACCCTCACTCTCCTTCTGGGACGGTCTACGGTAAATGACATCCTGTTGAGTTGATTTGGCAAGGTTTTGTGCAAAGATCGTTTAGATGAGCAGATAACAGAATGTATCCTCTAGCTGAGGGCATGAGTTAAGATGAGCTTTGACATTTGTTAGCATTACTTCCTGGGAAGAGTTTATAAAAACTTCACTGTCCTGAAAGGGCCCTAGTGCAGTACGTAGTACGGGTGGGCTCGGAGATGCCCCACTCATTTGGTCTTTTAAACACCACGTTAATATAAAATGGAATATTCTGTCATGCATTTTACATTAGAGATACATGATAATAAATGACATTGTTCCCAGAGCTCAACAGAACAGTCTTCCGCTGTTTTTTTGAAGGAAATGGTGAATCAGCGGTAACGTGGCATTGAGGATGACGAGTGCATGTCCCAACACTGCGGTTCTTTGTCAAAAACTTATTAGACAGAATCCTGACTCAGTCTAGTTGACTTGCCCAGTTAACCCCCACCCCACCCCCACCCCCGCCCACACACGCACACATGCGCACGCGTGCACACGCACACACATGCACGCACACAACCACCCCCCCCCCCACACACACACACACCAAAAAAAAAAAAGAAAAAAAAGAAAACAAAAAAAACAGAGCCAAAAACAGTCATTTGATTGACAGGAGTCCCACCTCAGCCCCAACAATGGTTTGGAGTGGGCCACTGATTGAAGCATGACATATGATTTCCCACCAAAACCTCATCCTTGATTTTCTCTCATCACAAACCTCTCCTGAAAGGCCACAATCCCAACCCCCAAGCTGATTTCCTCAGCTTCTCCGTTTCTCTATCGCGTGGTTCATAGAGGCTGTTTCCCCGAGTGAGGGATCCTGCGAATGGAACCAATTTATATCTATCAAAGGTGGCTTTGATGACATCAAAAATGTTTGCAGTGAAAACTCAGCATGTAAACACTGCAGGTCAAGAGGAGTTTAGAAGGTTTGTTTTTTTGTAAACATGGAAAGAAAACATGTAATTTTTTGCTTGTTTTTCATGGATTGGACGCCATTTGTCAAAAAACAAAAATTTGCAGCAGAAAGAGAGACATTTTTTTTTGTCTGATTTTGCATGAAAAAAAAAAATGCTGATTGTATTTCGTTAGACAAATCACAGATATGAAATGTGACCAAAGTAAAAAATCAATACATGATTGTGGTCAGTACATCATAATATCAAAAATTGTGATTTGTTTAACACGAAATTCAAAGTAAACAGAAAATATACATAAAGGGTGGCAAAAAGATGCAATTTTGCTGCATTTTCACTGTTATAGAGAAATAAAACAACATGGTTCTTCATGCCATCAACATATGGATCCATACCACAATACTAAGGATAGACAACAATACATGCACCGGTTATCCCGGTTAACATATGAACTGATTCCAGAAATTTCCACAGGATATTTGCCAATTGTGTGATAAATCAGAAAACACTTGATCACTGTAATATGTGTATTTAATTTTAGGAAAATGGTGGTAGAGGTCATTTCTCAAGATCTACTCAATTATTTCTGTCTGTCTAAAACACAGATTTGATTTTAAGTATAAACAGATGAGAACAGATTCTGATGCAGTATTAAACATGGATTTAAATTTTATTTTTTCATTAACATGGGTTTCTTAGCAGCCAGGTGATCATACATTATCAAAATACACATGGTATAAAATTCAGAGACTGGACAGCTCAAACCTCATCACATTTTATTTTACACGTTATATTACAGCTGTTCAGGAGACACATGACTAAGCTGAGACATAGCCGTAGCCCGACCGTCAGAAAGATTATATGAGATCCACCGAGGAAGAAAGGATAAAATTGCAGGAATATGCAACATGTTTGAATTTTGCTAGAATGGGTTATCTTTATATGAACAAAGCAACCAATCTATTAAGTATATTTAAAAAAATGGGTAAAATGAAAGGTCAAAAAACATCGATAACATTTCTCGGTAAAGAACTAATTAGAGTGTTATATCTATACAGTTGATTATGATTTATGGAAGCTATGATTCAGTCGAAACATGTGCTAATGATTATGATTATTCAAAACATGTCACAGTACACACACACACACACACACACACACACACACACACTTATGCGGTCCTCCTCCACAGTAGGTGGCACTGGATAAGAAACAGACTTGTTCCTTTTGCAGTGTGTCATGTGACCTCATCTTTGATCCAACATTGGGTGATGGTGTTATAGCGTAAGTAAAACTGAGTTAGTTCTCCAACCTTGTGGCTCCTAAAAAAAAAAAAAGACAGGGGTGAGTTTCAACCCTCAGCACTGTAAAAAAGGTACCTTCTGCAGATTGGTCTTCTTAATTGATCGACCATTAAGACTTTATGGATACCGAGTGCTTCGTCTTGTTCCCCTTTTATGGACGCAGTTAAAACATTTTCAAAGTGTCTCCCCAGCTCCTTATCACGCTGGAGCGTTTTTTTTTTTTATGCCCTCTGCACACCCGGAGCATGGCTCTGTCCTTTTACTGTACAGTCTGATTGCAAGGATACAGTTACACTGCCTACACCTTTATGTGTTAGCCTGGCCCCGTTTTACAGCTGGGAGAAAAAAAAAAACCCGGTGCGGGAAAGAGAAAGAAAAAAGGAGAATATAACAAAAAGAAAAATTAGCTAGACTAGAAATGGGAGAGGGGAAGGTGGGGTGTTGTAAGGGTGGGGGTGGGGGTGCGGGTGGGGGTGCGGATGGAGGGGGGGTGGTTGTGCAGATGGGTGGAGGGGGGGGCGGTTTGAACGAGAGACAAGAAATGAACAACATTTGTTTATTTTCTAAACTGTGCATATCAGTTGTCATAGGATATGCCACTGGAATGTCAACTCATTAAAAAGCACTGAAGAGTTATTCCAGAATTAATTAGCCAATAAACACACAAACGGGCTATTAAAAAAATAAATAAATAGAAAACAGCACTGCTCTGGTCAATCAGTATAATCACACGAAAAAGATGCCTGGAAGACATTTGAGCAAATTCCCAGAAGAAGGCTTGCTTTATTGTTTTGTGCAGATAAACTCTTTTACAAATAAAATACAAATTAAAAAAAGATAAAACTACATAAATCCATACAACTTTTAATTATAAACCCTGCCATGTACATATAACATAGCTGTAATATAGCCTAAGCAAGATTCAGCTGGACAATGTGAAATAAATACAGTGCAACACTAAACACAAAATCTTTCCTCACTCACTGTGTGTTCTGATTTTATACCATTAACTGAGACAGGACATAGTATACTCCTATATATGGTTACAGACAAGGATTTACTCTACTGATATCAGATGACCTAAGAGGACATGGTATACCTTAATGTTAGATTACCCTTTTGCTTCCAATGTTGCAATATTGAGTTACACCACAACACTTTAAACCCTGATGTTAAACCACAATTAAATTTCCTTGGCTTGAGTTTATAGCTTTTTAAGGCCCATTTGATATGTTTATATTTGCTCATTGTGTAAGCAACATGCTGCTTTTTAGGATCGTAGTCTTCTATAATGCATTTCATTTGTATCAAGGGAGAAAACATGTGAGATGTTTTCTAGCGTCTAAACACACAGTTAATATTTCATTTTGTATTTTCTTTGAAATGTTGCTTAACATTTAAAATGGAAAATAGAAACTTTAAAGAGATAGAGTTGAGGGGTGAGAGAGAGAGAGAGAGAGAGAGAGGGAGAGAGAGAGAGAGAGAGAGAGAGAGAGAGAGAGAGAGAGGATAGAAGGAATCTGTGCGTGTGTCGACTACTCTCAGACAAGACTGCAATACAATACCTTGCCAGTATCTCTAGTGTTATGGGTCCAGTCTGTCTTCCTGTCTCCCATGCGCCGCGCTGTGTGGCTAACAATCGTGCATGTTGATTCCCAACACCTGTGGCAACTGGCAGTCCAGCAAGACATTGCTGACACTTATGTAGACAACTGTCACTAGTTCAGGCCAAAAAGGAGCCAGCACCCTTTCCTGACACATAAATCATTTCATTACATTACATTCGTTTCATTTTTTAAATTAACATAACATTATTCAAATGTAGCTTTTGTTTCTATTGGGATAACCTTTTTATGGGATTTAAAAAGAGAATTGTGAGTTTGACATTGATTTATTAAGCAATGAGACATGAGTCATTTGCAAATTTTTAAAACACATTTTCACACAGGCATTAAAAAAGGCATTAAATGCATTAAAGCAAAAGAAACTGATGTAAAGTGAAATGTACCATTTTTTCTAAATTGGAAACAAAATTGTGCTACTTCAAACGGCGCTGAAAAACAGCAGAAAAAGGTTTGGAGACAACTTGAAATTTCGCACTCAGAATCATACATACAGCTGTAACTTTTTTTTTTCACTAAATTCCTCACGAAGATTTGAATTGAAAAAAAAAGATAGTACAAACGAGAGTAGCACTATGGTGTTCATTTTCTCTACCTCATCTTATTCGGCTTAACGCTCCCCAATCAAACCCTGCAACTAAACCTGAGTGAGTAATTCAATTAAACTCCTTAAGCCCCTTTCAAACAAAATTACGAAATCAAAGTGGCACTTACAAATAATTGTGCTAGTATTTTTAAAATCAGGGTAAGTAGGAAAACAACAATTAACGGTGAAAGTGGGTTTTTTCCCTTAGTTTGTCGACTGCCTTTGATAGGAGGGGAAGTATCTGTTTACTTTGTGATTAAGACAGTTTTACTGTCGTGTAGCAACAAATTCAAACCAGTCACCCGGCTAGATTACTCCAGACAAAATCTAGCCCCCTCAACTGCCAAGCTACATGTTCTGCTCGACCTTCATCGAGAAGCTTTTTCTGGTGTCTTAAAAGTAAAATAAACTTAAACATGTAATTACAGAGAATTCTGTATATTTTTCTGTCCGTTTCCCTATAACAAAAAGACTAGACTTTGAGCGCCAAGCATGTCACACTTAACCGCCGACTTATAATGTAGATCACACATCGGAAGGACCTGAACCAAGTTTCATATTTATTCAAAGCAATTTCAAGAGAGGAGGTAAAAGGAACCTTATTCACTTGGCATTTCACTTGCATAAACTGTCATATCTAAGTGGCTCATATATCTCCGCTTCGCAGCTGCCATGTCGTGAAAACATTATCAAAGTAAATATTATGAGTGTGAAAACTTTCTTTTACACTTCTAAAAAATGCGTCAGTATGAGGGAGTCAATGAGGGCCTACGATGCAGCGCAGTCCGTAGGTCACAGCCGCTGTGAATGGGGAATTGTGCCGTATGTTGGACTGGGCGGTGGACGTCTGAGAGTTTGACCTGCTGCATCCAGACTTAACAGCCAGATATTGGTAGTAAGCATATCCGCGCTACTGTTTTTGCTACATCAGTCAGCGTTTCAGGACTGGAGGCTCTTTGGGTTGGCTTAGCGCTTTGCCATGGGGGCCTGAAAAGCACGCTTCACAAGGACCCACACGTGTGCCCTAAGGTGAGTTCTGGACAGTGTCCCCGTAGCTAGCGAAGGATGTAAGCAATTACCAATTCTCAAAACGCTACTTTGCCGTGGTTAAATGTATTACACGCCTCTCAGCCGCCACCCGTCTAGGGCCCACTCTCACCTCAACCTGTGAAACATGGACCTTCAGAGAAAACCAGCAACCCTCAGCAAGCACAGCCTGCCTGCAATTTACCAATCATCATCATCATCATTATCATCATCATAATCATCGTCATCATACTAAAAAGAACACGTGTGCTACACGGTGCACTTTAGATCTAATTCACGCCAAACAGTGATATTTTTTTGCGCCGTTTTTTGTTTCGCTTTTTGGTGATAATTTCGATATTCGAGTGAACACGTTTATAATTTGTTGCTAAACTGAAGAGTCGATGAAAAGAATTAGTTTAGAAGCTTAGTTTATCTGAGGAAGTAAAATCTACTCAAATAAATCACTGCAGGTACAGCCAAGAGACACCAATAACGAATCAAGAAAAATGGCAAACTCCTGCACAACAAAGTCAATTTATATCCAGTCATTCTTCAAAAAGTGGTTTTAAAAATGATCTTGCAAACATTTTGCTTAAAACGACAAGGAACTGATTTGAACTCATTCAGTATTCAGTGTGGTTTGTTTGTGATCCCCAAGTGCTTCTTTGCTGCTCGTACACTTTACACTGTGTTTGAAAGAGCGTCAAACTAGTCTTTATAACGCGACAATGACAGTCTAATGGAGAGAACGGGAACGAGTCAGACATGAGCTCCGTTTGACCCCGTGCATTACCTTCAGAATGTCTCCATTATTTTGTGAGACGCGCGAAGAATCCAGCGAATGCCTCGGATTCCGCTCTTGCTCGGAGCACAGGAAGCGTTTGGCTATAGCCAAGTGGGTGTCCATCTACATGATCCCTAAGGAATGAACCTAACCCTGTCTCCAATACAAGAAGCAATTGGCCCTTAATGCGAGGGAATGTGTGCCACTCAGGAGGTGCGGGATAGTGTCTTAGCCCATCTACTCAGCAAACGGATGCGGATATTAGGAGGGATTCTGTTGTATGAGGACGAAATAGATGCAGCGGACAAAACTCTTGATTGCCAAAGTTAAACTTTGCTCGCAATTACCAAACTCGGATCCAAGGTATTAGTGGACTGTCAAACAAAAATCATTCGTCTCTCTGGTTCTCTTTCAGAAGGGACAAGCGACAAGCTATATACTAGTGACGCCCCGAGCTCTCATAGATGAGAATTTTACACACATGAGCGGACACACGTTTTTGCTTATTTTTCTATTGATCATTGTCCATTAGGAAATTGCCATGGTTAAGTGTAAATAACATTAATTTCAATTGGTGCGTTGCATATG